>NW_022589715.1:38996606-39108267 GCF_004348235.1 Phoca vitulina | reverse complement strand
AAGAGGGAGGGAGGGAGGGAGGGATGTGAGGAAGAGGGAGGGAGGGAGGGAGGAGAATGCATCTCAGAACAAACAGAATCTGTGACTGCACTTACTCCATGCTCTAGCAAGGGTTGGCTCGGAATGAGGTAAGGGAAACGCGTCCCTGCAAAAGGGAAAATGCTTCCAGAATAAATAAAGCTCAAGGCAAGTCTCAGATGTGAGTAGAAGACAGGGAAAGCTGCTTGCAGGGAATGCAATGATCCGCCCCCCCCCCCCCCCCCCTCCCGAAAGGAGGGGGGTGCCCCCCCCCCCCCCCCCCCACACACACATGTTGAGTGCTGCTGGAAGAAGACTCTTGGCTGTCAGCCCTCTTTGGGAGTGCCGGGGCTAAAGGAAGCTGCCCCGCCCAAGGTCGTGTCTTCTTCCAGGGGCAGCCCCCATCCAGTGACCCATCCACGGAAGTACAGAGGCCTGACCCTCTAGCCCCAACTGGGGACAGTTTCCCAGCTTCAGAGCTTTCCAGGTCAGCTGACTTCTTTGTTGGGGTTGCTTCAGGCCTTAACTCCTCCCCCTGCCCATCCTACTTTCTTCCCTCCCTTCCACAGCGCCTTACCGAGAGCATACTCCCTCCTGAACAGCCTGCACAGAGATCCCCATCTTAGTCAGCTTCTGGGGGAACCCAAATGGCAACACTGCTGATTAAGTAAACATATGGAGCCCCACTGAAGGCAGAGAGAAAACCTCCATCCATTGAATCTGGTCAAGTAACGCGTCCCTGTGAAAGAATGTTGCCCACATCCTGATTCAGAGAACGAAGTCAAGGCTCTGTCTAGGTTACAGGTTGCCACCTCACTGCCAACTACAACATGTGTATTGAGCCGTTCAGGGGCCAGAGCAGTGAGACTGAAATGGCCATTCCTTCCCTAGTAGGACCACACCCTCTCTGAGCCAGTCAGCCAGAAACAAGTCCAGGCAATTCTTAAAGCCCTTTAAAGAAGATTCCCAAACCACCCCTGGTGCTGGCACCCCTTGTTAAGGTGATAACCCTTCACTATCAGAAGTGTTCTCCTGAAAGAAATTTAAATTCCTCACACCCTGTATTAATTTCTTTTTGTTATCTTAAGCAGAGGTAGAAAACATTTATAAGCTGCTCTGTTTAGGGACCCTTTATGATTCCTCTCCAATCTTTTCATCAAGGTGAATGATTCCATTTCCACTAGTTTTTCCACAAAAGGTACTGCTTTCAATCCTATCATCACCTCTGTGGCTTTCTGTGGAGGCCACAAACACCCTCTTTCAAATCTTGGTTTGAATGTTGGTCAATTTCAGGGCCATGCCAATTTCTCACCTATTAGAGTCCATTTGGTCATCCTGTGTGAAATACGGCATTCCAGTACACAAGTCACCATTCACAAGCCGGCAAGGGCACTCTTCCCCGGTTACCACTCTTCAAAGCAGTTATTCCCACAGCCTGGAGATCCTAACAGGGCTTCTCACGGAAGAAGTAGGAAGGCATCAAGAGGTAGGAAGAAGAAGGTTAAACCTGAGGCCACATGGTTCCCAGGAACAGAGAAGCCACTGTGCCCCAGACAAGAGGAGGGAAGAGGGACTCCACAGAACTTAGCCAGAGGCAGGCAGCTCATGTTTGGGAGTAATGAGCTTCTGCCTATGTGAGGAATCTAAGCGCATTAGTTACATTTTTCTTGCCAAGAATCCTTGAGATATTTAGATTTCTGAGTTATGAATTGAAAGTCAGATCAGCCCTTTTTTGTTTGTTTCCCTGTGCTTACTTCAGGATGTTTTCCGGATCTGCATGGTAAATAACAATTTACAAAGGACTACATGCACTTATCTTGCTATATCTTTGATCCTCTTCGCAGGAAAACCACCCAGTAACTATTATGTTTTAACTGTGGATCGGTAGAATTTCTATACTCATTAGGAAAACTCACACCAGTGATTTTCAACCATTGTCGAGGCCTGTAGACATTTCTGCTAATCATGACTGGTTGCAGGGGAGCGGGGAACGCTACCGACATCTAGTGGATAGAGGCCAGAATGCTGCTAACCATCCTAGAGCGCACAGGACAGCCTCACACAACAAAGAATTATTTGGTCCAAAATGTTGATAGTGCTGAGATTGAGAAACCCTGACTTACAAATAACTCCAAGTCCTCCTAAATGTACTCACCTCTTCAGAAAGCTTCAGGCATTGTTCTTTCTCCTCCTCTGGCCTGGAGAAATTACAAGTTGCTTGACCAACAAGCTCAAAGGCTTTCCTTTTTTTTTTTTCTTTCTTTTTTCTTGTTTTTCTTCATGGAGTCAGAGCTAAGGAATAAAGACAAGTAAAACCCCAACTGCAAAGTGAAAACAAGCTTGATCTTAGCCCACGGACTCCCTTCAAAAGCTATGTGTTATGTGGACATCTGTGAACAGGCAGGCCAAGTCAGAAAATAACAAGGAGTTCTCACCAAAAACCATAAGATACCTAGGAATAAAACCAAAGAGGTAAAAGATCTGTACTCTGAAAACTATAAAACACTGATGAAAGAAATTGAAATTGACACAAAGAAATGGAAAAACATTCCATGCTCATGGATCGGAAGAACAAATATTGTTTAAATGTCTATATTACCCAAACCATTCTACACATTTAATTCAATCCCTATCAAAATACCAACAGCAGTTTTCATACAACTAGAACAAACAATCCTAAAATTTATATGGAACCACAAAGGACCCTGAATAGCCAAAGCAACATTGAAAAAGAAAAGCAAAGCTGGAGGCATCACAATTCCAGACTTCAGAATTATGATCAAAACAGTATGGTACTGGAACAAAAATAGACACATAGATCAATAGAACAGGATAGAAAACCCAGAAAAGAACCCCCAACTATATGGTCAACTAATCTTCGACAAAGCAGGAAAGAATGTCCAATGGAAATAAGACAGTCTCTTCAACAAATGGTGTTGGGAAAACTGGACAGCAACATGCAGAAGAATGAAACTGGACCACTGTCTTACACCACACACAAAAATAAATTCAAAATGGATGAAAAGGCCTAAATGTGAGAAAGGAAACCATCAAGATCTTAAAGAACACAGGCAGCAACTTCTTTGACATCAGCCATAGCAACTTCTTACTAGATATGTCTCTTGAGGCAATGAAAACAAAAGCAAAAATCAACTATTGGGACATCATCAAAATAAAAAGCTTTTGCACAACGAAGGATACAATCAACAAAACTAAAAGGCAACCTACAGAATGGGAGAAGATTTTTGCAAATGACATATCTGATAAAGGGTTAATATCCAAAATCTATAAAGAACTTATCAAACTCAATACCCAAAAAACAAATAATCCAGTTAAAAAATGGGCAGAAGACATGAATAAGCATTTTTCCAAGGAAGACATCTAGATGGCCAACAGATACATGAAAAGATACTCAAAATCACTTATCATCAGGGAAATACAAATCAAAACTACAATGAGATATCACCTCACACCTGTCAGAATGGCTAAAATCAAAAGCACAAGAAACAACAGGTGTTGGCAAGGATGTGGAGAAAGGGGAACCCTCTTGCACTGCTGGTGAGAATGGAAACTGGTGTGGCCACTCAGAAAAACAGCATGGAGGTTCCTCAAAAAGTCAAAAATAGAACTACCCTACAACTCAGCAATTGCACTCCTAGGTATTTATCCAAGGGATACAAACATAGTGATTCGAAGGGGCACATGCACCCCCACCCCGATGTTTATAGCAACATTATCGACAATAGCCAAATTATGGAAAAAGCCCAAATATCATCGATTGATGAATGGATAAAGAAGATGTGGTGTATATGTACAATGGAATATTACTCAGCCATAAAAAGAATGAAATCTTGCCATTTGTAGTGACATGAATGAAGTTAGAGAGTATAATTCTAAGCAAAATAAGTCAGAGAAAGACAAATACCATATGACTTCACTCATATGTGGAATTTGAGAAACAAAAAATGAACATGGTGGGGGGAAGAGAGAGGAAAACCAAGAAACAGACTCTTGAGAATAAACTGATGGTTACCAGAAGGCAGGTGTGTGGGGGATGGGTTAAATAGGTGATGGGTTTTAAGGAGAGCACTTGTGATGAGTACTGGGTGCCTCATATAAGTGATGAATCACTATATTGTACACCTGAAAATGATATTACACTGTATGTTAACTAACTAGAATTTAAATAAAAACTTAATAAAAAATAACAAGGAATTCTCAGAATTACATCCTAGGTCAGGTCTTATTCTGAGGCACAAAGAGATGCCTCTTGCTCTCAACTGTGTAATAATTTCATCTCCTACACTTTGAGTCAAGGATTGAACACCATGTAAGCAAAATAACCAGGTATGCTCTTCAACTGGTTTTGAAACCATCCCAGTGATTTTAAGAAAATAGACTTGCCACAATCTGGCTGTAAATTGATCAGCCTGGGCTATTTTTGTGTAGACATTTCTTAACTTTTCTGAATAATAGACTGAATGAGTGTGTCAAAATTTTTTGAAGTTAAAATTATGATATAAGCAACAGCTTTGCAGCCAACCTATGCTTTAACCTAGAGTAGCACAAACAGAAGTCAGCTAAGTCACGAGGGCCCACTCAAGCATGTAACAGTGTGGGATCACTGCATAACAGGCAGGATCCTACTACAATATGGCCTTTGAAATGTCTTGAAAAGAAATCCTATGTCTAGAAAACAAAGCCCTCATTTCCAGGCCCCAACTCACCCCACTCATCCCACCCTTATCCCTGCTTCAACTGAATGAAAAGCTCAAAAAAAGAAAGTGCTAGAATTTTAAAACATTTTAATATAGAGTAACTATTTTTTCCTTAAAGGACCATCTTCCTAAGAATGCAAGAACCAAGAATGGTTCTCAAGGATTCTGGGAAGGGTGAGGAGCACCAGGAATCTGTCTTTCCATCTCAACCACAATTGCTTTGGCAGAATCTGTCTGACAGCCTAAGTATTTGGGGACTCTAGAGTCTACTGAAGGCTTGTAACTTCCAGGGGAAGGCTTGGACAGTAAACTGTAATCACAGTAAACTGTGGTTAATTCAGGTCAATTTCAGCCATTACAGGAGCAACTCCCCCTCCCACATCCCCAGCCCCATAGCAGGCAGCTGTGCACCTGTTCCTGGATCAGCGTGCAGAGATTGCAGGAGCCTGGATGGGTAAAAAAGGACCCTGTCTTCCAAATATAGGGTATGTGTGCTCTGATCACTGATTGCTGCTTCTGATCTCAGAGATGCCAGCAAAGAGGAAGTTGGCTGTTGTTTTTGCACCTCTCTCCATTGTTGCAAGTTTCTCCCCCTTCCAGCTGAAGTGACTTCCAGGGGATTTAAAATGCCAGTGTTCTCTTTTTCCCTCCTTCCATTTTTCTGGTTTTCCCTTTTTGGGAACTGGACATGAAAGAGTAGAACATTCAAAAGCAACTCCATATACAGGGAAAATTAGAAAGTCATCATGCACACCCAGGGAAAGGTACAGGCTCAGAAAAGACTTAGGAAGACCTTAAGTTTACACCTCAGGCAGATCCTTGGCACAGAGACAGCCTACAACAGTCAAAAACCCAAAAACAATAAACAAAAACTAGAAAACCCTAAGGAAGGGAGAGAATCTGATTTCCAGAGTTACCACATCAATAGATTCAAATATCCAGTTTTCATCAAAAAAGTCACAAAGCATATAAAGAAATAGCAGTGTGTGGCCCATTCAAAGGAAGAAACAAATCAACAGAAATGCCCCTGCAAAATAACTGATAACAGATCTACTAGACAAGGACTTTAAAATCACTGTCTTAAAGACACTCAATGAATTAAGACATGAAGAAAGTCAATGATGTCTGAACAAAATAGAAATAAATAAAGAGATAGAAAAACTAAAAAGAAACCAAAAAGAAATTCTGGAACTGATAAGTGAATAACTGGAATGAAAAATTCCCTAGAGGGATTCAGGTTTCAGCTTTAGAAAGAACTGGCAAACTTGAAAATAGGACAATAGAAATTATCAAGTCTGAGGAAGAGAAAGGGGTAAAATATGAAGAAAAGTGAACAGAACCTAAGGGACCTGTGAAACACCACCAAGTGGACCAATGTATGCATCGGGGAAGTCCCAGAAGAAGAAGAGATAGAGAAAGAAGCCGAGAGAATATTTGAAGAAATAATGGCTGAAAACTTCCCAAATGTGATGAAAGACATGCAATAAACATCTAAGAAGATCAAGGAACTCCAAGTAAGATGAACTCAAAGAGACCCACACTGAAACATTTAATCAGACTTTCAAAAAACAAAAACAAAGAAAGAGTCTTGAAAGCCACAAGAGAAAACAGACATCATACACAAGGTCTTCAATAAGATTATCAGCAAATTTTTCATCAGAAATTTTGGAGGCCAGAAGGCAGTGCTATTTAAAGTGCTAAAAGAAAACTGTCAATCTAGCAAAACTGTCCTTCAAGAATGAGGGAGAAATTAAGATTTTCCCAGATAAACAAAAGCTGAGGGAGTTCATTACCACTAAACCTACCTTGAAAGAAATGCTCAAGAGACTACTGCAGGGTAAAATAAAAGAACACTAGACAGTAACTTGAAGCCATATGACAAAATCAAGATCTCAATAAAGGTAAATACATAGGCAATTAGAAGAGCTATTATTACTGTAAGAATGGTTTGTAACTCTACCTTTTGTTATCTGCATGACTTAAGAGAAAAATACATTTTTAAAAATTATTAGTCTAAAAGCTAATATTATTGTAACTTTGGTTATAACTCTAATTTTGTTTTCTACCTACTTTAAGAGACTAATGCATTTACAAGAATTAGTTTATGGTTTCGGGCACACAGCGTTCAAAAATGTAATTTTGTGACATCAACTACATGGGGGTGGGGACAGAGCTGTTATAGGAGCAGAGTTTTGTTTTGTTTTTTTAATTTAGTAAAATACACATAACAAAATTTACCATCTTAACCATCTTTAAGTGTCCAGTTCAGTGGTATTAAATATATTCATAATGTGCTACCATTACCACCATCCATCCCCATAACTCTTTCCTCCTGTAAAACTGAAACTCTGTACCCATTAAACAATAACTCCTCCCCTTGGTCCCTGGAAACTACCATTACACTTTGTTTTTATGATTTTTTTTCTTTTAAGTAATCTCTACACCCAACATGGGGCTCAAACTCAACCCTGAGATCAAGTCATATACTCCACGACTGAGTCAGCCAGGCACCCCGTTTTTATGATTTTTTACTAAGTACCTCATATAAATGGAATCATATAATACTTACCCTCTTGTGACTGTGATGTTGTGTTCAGGAACTGATCAATATAAGTCCTCACCCCAGAGAAGCTGGGCAAAAATAAAATAGCATGCAGACTTTACAAGCAGACTGGTTGCTCTCTGGACTGGTGAAGGCTTGCAATTCAAAACTCACGATTGCTAACCCATAAATGCCTAGATCTTTAAGCAACTTGGCAGAGATCTTTGATAATTCAGTCCCATTGGTGGGAGCTGCTTCCAAAATGTACCTTCTCACATTGATTCTGTGCTTTCAAACTGTGAGCATATGTGTATGGTAAGGAAGTCGATGAGACATGTTGATCTGTGTATAACCAGGGAGTTCAGGGCTGACATGCACATCATGTTAAGCACAAATCCAGCTAAAGCCAGCCCTGCATGATCTAATGCAAGAAAACAAGATAACAGGATATAACCCATGCAACTGTTTGTTCCTTAGATGAAAAAGGTAGATCCTCCTCAGTGGCTTTAACACATCAATCCACTTGGGAACTTGACGGGAAAGTACAAACTCAACAAAGGACTGAAGACATTTAGTGGTAATTATTCCTGTAGGCAGTTTGAAAATACATGATAATGGCAGCTCCCCACAGCCATAATGGAATTTCTACTAAATAGAAACAAGATCAATTTAGGAAAATCTTCAAAATGTATCTTAATAACCTCTTTTTAAAAACTGTAATACTGCTTTTTTACTATCCTATGGCAATACAATTGAGGAAGGATACTGACAAACTAATTAGCATGAGAGAAAGGGGCATTAAAATTACTTAAAGAGCATTTATCTTTCCCTCCTTTTACATGCAAATTGCATCTGTGCTACTTTCCAAGTTCCACTGCATTAGAAATTGAAATGGCCTCCATTTTAGACCAGCAATACATATAATAGCTCTAACTTTTAGATTAAAGAACCCTGCCTTCTATTACCAGGGCATCAGTAAATTGGGCATTCTGCAGCAGCCTTTCCTAAGAAAACATGGTGGCTCTTTACTTCCTTTATCCACTCAAAAAGCTTCATTTAAAATTAATGGAAACAATTGGGTGCCTGGATGTTTCAGTTGGTTAAGCATCCGACTCTTGATTTAGGCTCAGGTCATGTTCTCAGGATTGTGAGATCTAGCCCTGCATGGGGCTCTGCGCTCAGTGGGGAGTCTGCTTGAGATTCTCTCTCTCCCTCTCCTTCTGCCTCACTCGCTCTCAGATAAATAAATAAATCTTTAACAAATTTTTTTTAATAAAAAAATTTTTTAATAATAAAATTAATGGAAAAGAAATTCAATTTGGCCTCCTGAGTTTAGGAAAGATTTCAAATTGGAGGCCTACAGGTCAAGTTTAATCTGTAGATGTGTTTTGTTCAGCGTACATAGTACTCTGACAATCAGGACTGCTCACATCAAATCAACATTTCCAGCTTCTGATAGGGTAATTCTGAGTCCATAATCCTGCATGACAAAAAGTGACTGGAACTAACTATAGTTGTCTCTTTTGAAAAGTCCCCAGATCCCCCTATCCCTGATTCTCAAACACCTCACTAATTTTTTTTTAAGATTTTATTTATTTATTTGAGAGAGAGAGAGCATGAGCAGAGGGAGCAGCAGAGAGAGAGGGACAAGCAGGCTCCCCACTGAGCAGGGAGCCCAATGCAGGATTTGATCCCAGGACCCTGAAATCATGACCCGAGCAAAAGGCAGACGCCTAAACAACTGAGCCACCCAGCTGCCCCTAAACACCTCACTAATTTACAGTAGTACCAGCTTCTATAGATAACTTGAGTGACCTTCAGTTTGGAGTTTAAGAAAAGAACATCAAGGAGAGATTGACACAGATTCCAAGACATGTAGGCTACCTGTAGATAACTGACAATAAAAAAGAAACAAAAGGAGATTGCTACATAAATAATAGTACCTTTATTCGGTATCTTTCAAGAATACAACAAATTATAACTACTAGCAAATTGACAACTTTATATGTTCAGTAGTGCTACGCTGGTCCAACTTTGTTAAAATGCTGTTTTTTTCCACCTGAAACTAAGATTACACTGTATGTTAACTAACTGGAATTTAAATAAAAACTTGAAGAAAAAAAAATGTTTGTTTTTTTCGGAGAAGGAATGGAAGAAAATTCCATGAAATGGAGAAAGTTAAAAAAAAATAACCAATGAGGCCTGACTTTGATTTTTAACTTAACTTATGCTTTAGCAGTCTAACAGAATTGAAGGCAACTAAAAAGTAACATTTTCATCTGTTAAGTTTAAAAAAGTGATTGAATATAATGGTTATTTCTTAACTAATCCAGGATTTAGAAAAAGTCCTAAATGTTAAGAAAACTTTTCATTAGATTAAATTTTTGTTTCAGAAAACCTCTAAACCTTTCCAAATAGATGAAATTAATGGAAATTCATTTTGATAAATGATAAACGTGTAAGTACAAGTAAATCTTTCTGACGTCAGTCTGGAAGAAACATTTTTCCTCTCTTTCACTGGCATGGTAGAAAGAACACCTAATCAGAAATTTAGTTTATCATGACCTCTGCTATGTGATCTCGGCCATGGGAATGAATAAGTAGAGCACGGAGGATTTTTAGGACAGTGAAACTATTCTGATACTGTAATAGTGGATACTTGTCATTATAAATTTGTCCAAACCCATAGAATGTACAAGACCAGGATTTATAAGATAAGCCAAGCAACCCTAATATAAGCATGGACAGATAGCTCAATAAAGGTATGTCAACATATCAAATACTCCAAAGAAGGATAATTACATAAATACAAATGGATAGATATGTGGGATTTAGTAAGTATAAGCCAAGTAGAGGAATATGTATTTCTGGGACTTAGACAGAAATAAGTTATCTTCTACGAAATTCCTCCATTATGTTATATACTTATATTACACACATATATCACTAATCCTCATGACAAACCTTTAGAGGAAGTATTACTGCCCACATTTTGCAAAGAGGAAGAGGTAAGACCAGAATTTGAATACAAGGCTGTCTGATTCCAAGTTCATATTCTGTCTGCTATAAAGTAAAAAATAGACACTCAACTTAAATTTAGTAGGGGAAAAGGTGACTTTTTACTCTGACTCCATCTGATAGCAGCTCATTGTTACCATGTTCCGTGATCAAGGCTGACATTCAGCTGGTATGGCATAAGGGCTGAAAGTTGTTATGATTATCTGTTCTGTTTGACTGGGGGTGCCCGTGACATATTGATCACTAAATATTTTTAATATCCTACCTGACCATGACACAGAACTCTGAGTATTCCATCACATACTTATTCAGACATTTGAAATCATCCAAAACCACTTCTCATGACATATTTTCCATACCTACAGGCATCTCAGGTCTACTTCATGCAAAATTTGGCTGGTCTTCTCTCTAGGTAAGAACATGCTAAGATTCCTAACTTTTAGAGTAGAAGCCTAGCATTTGCCATTTACATATACCAAAGCAAGGGACACATCTTTAAATCAGTAGTATGAAATTACTAACTGTAGGATTTCACCAGTGAGTCCAACCTTGAAATTACATCCTGCCTTTCTTGTTAAAAATCAGTCTCAAAGCATTCGTTATCTGGGAAATTAGTCTGACAGGATACTGTTTACACCTTCCTCAGTTCTTGCTATAAAACTAGATCCCCAGAAAAGAATATATCTAGACATTAGCTTATGCCCTTAGATAGAAGTGCCTAAACTGAGTTTTATACAAAGTTATATTCTTGGATTTTATCAAGATTCAATATCAGAAATGACCATATGGAAAAAAAAAAGCAACAGTATAAATGTTTCAAGGACAAATCATCATAACAAAAACAGCATGATTTATTTCTGAGAGCTTCATACTTTAGATTTATTTATAAGTTAGTTATGCCAAAACCAGCTTGCCCAACCAATACACATAAAATGTTATATAAGCTCCCTCAACTGGTTAAGACATAGAACTACCAAAAAACATGTTCCATTAAGTTGACTGTATCATCCTCTTCAGAAATTTCTGTTACTCCAGCCTGAGATCGAAGAATGGACATGATGTCGTGAGATAATTTGTCAAAGCCATTCTGTAAACATATATTTGCCATTTCTTGCCAGTTTTCTAATGAGAAAAATGGATCATTTATCATAAGATGTTCAACTACACCTGAGGAAAAAAATTATAATATTATAGTATGGCACTTATTCTTATT
Source organism: Phoca vitulina (assembly GCF_004348235.1). Taxonomy (NCBI): domain Eukaryota; kingdom Metazoa; phylum Chordata; class Mammalia; order Carnivora; family Phocidae; genus Phoca; species Phoca vitulina. The sequence goes on along the minus strand of NW_022589715.1, from coordinate 39,096,758 downwards.
TGAAAACTCATATTTAGCAATTCTTCCGAAATAGAAAGGGGTATCATTTCAACTATTAAAGTTACTATTAAACTTGATCCATATAAGTTTAATCTGGAGTGTTTCAGCCAGTTCATGGTAAGTAATCAAGTGTTAGTCTCTTCATCTCTTTCATTAACCTTTTCATGTCTCACTTCAACCCTCTACTATCTCTCACATTCCCACACTTCTACTCATCTCCCATCTCCTTCTTGGTTGAAGGCTACATGGAAGGGGTCTCAAAAAATGAAGAATGAGGGCTCAGCCTTATTCAGAGTCTCTAAGGTACCACTAGACACTATCACATAACTGGGGGCCTACAGGTCTAGTTTTCATGATCCTTCAAATTCTTTTATAAATTCCCTAGTAGTGCTGATCCAAGGGCTTGAAAACCTCTTTGGCAAACCCTTCCTATCTCTGGATAGAGAGAGACCTCTTAATGATGGGACTTCTATAATAAATATTTTTCTAAAGGAAATAAAAGAATGATTTTATTAAAGAAAACTCATGATATTACTTACTTTTGAAAATCAATTATGGTGACCCTCTTTGGAATATATTTATTTAGGGAACCCATTTCTTATCTATTACCTGCATTACTGATGATACTTAATGAAAGAGGATCTCTTTTTAAAATATTGTCAGCACTGTTATTTTATTTCTACCATGATTATTATTTTTCTGTCAAATAAAGTATTTTATTTGATATCTGTAATGATAATTTCAAAATTATCTTCCCAAATATGTTTTCATGTAATTTGCTATTCATTCTTTAACCCCATATAACAATTTAAAATCAAGCTATCTGCTCAAGTTCCTATATTAAATTAGAGAAAGGAAAGAAAAAAGTGAGATGTAATTAGTTATTCTTGATCCCACTCCAGAGTTACATTCAGAGTAAACATCATATGGAAGTGACATTTACCTATGTATTTGGTTTAAGAATAAAAATATAGAGAGATTATGTCTAAATAACATTTTAAATATATATAAAATTACTAAATATACATATTTGTTAAAATACGTACAGTTTTTAGAGTAGTGTTCGCCAGTATAATTATTAAGATGTTCCCCTAAAGCTACATAAAGATTCTCTCTTTTTTGTAATTCCCTCAAGAAACACATACTATTGTCGACAGACTATTATTGACAGAGTAATCTTTACATTTATAAACTCCCAAAGTCAATTCCTGCCAAGAAGGAACTCTTAGGAAAAATTAGTTAACTCAGACATAATAATCTTGAACCTTTCCCTAAATAACCCACTACTTTCTCTTCTATAACATTTTACTATACTTACCTTTCCCACCTTTACTTATTTCTTGAAGTAGCTTAATGCCAACTTTTTTCATATCTACAGAAAACAGATGAAGTATAGCAAGGCCAAAAGATAAAGATGGTGGTTTCCCGTTCCATTCTCTAGTGAGACACTGAATTAATTCAGTGTGAGGACATAACTTTATTAACTGCATCAGGTCATCTGAAAGCAAAAAATAAAAAAACTATGTCTCAACATTCTAATATGATACATCAACTACAAACTGGGACCAGCTAATGTCTACACCTGCCAATCAACACTTCTTCCAATCCTTCCAAAGTCCTCAATGAACTCAACAGTACTCTCTCCAATCAGGGGAAAAAAAAAAAATCAATGCTCAGCATAGCAAAAAAATGAAAGAAAACTACTTATAACACACACTACCTGAAAAACAAATTATCAAAGAACTGTGGTAGAATAGAAAGGACTAGATTGGCAATCAGGAAACCTGAGCTCTAATCACAGTTCCATCAATCACTTATTCTTTTGGATCTCAGTTTATGCACCTTAAAAGTGCTAGAATTGGTCGCTCCAATTTCTAAAGTTCCATCAAATACTACATTATGTTTGTCTACATCTTGTTGCTCATATTTGGACCAGTTCCTAGTAAGTATAATTTCTTTCTTTCCGTGTCTTGCACAGAAAAAGGGTCTCAGTAATTTTTTTCCCTAAAAATATCAAGTATTTAGAAACTCAAAAATGAAGACTTTAAGAAGCTATCAGCCAGTTCAAGTAGCTAGAGGTGGAGCCATATGAAGTTGCCTGTATTTGACCATTTTTGACTCCAAAAAAAGCAAATTCATATGGTTTAATATACTAGCTAACTATTGAGTTCATCTAGTACTGCAATCATGATTTACATTCTTAAATTTATAAACTTTGTGTTAACTTACTAAAGTTTTTCAAGTAAAAATATTCTTCTTGGGTCACAACAGAGGTAGTTTTCAGAATAATTTCTGAGAGCCTTTCAAGAACTATCATAAATGTAATTTGCACTCTTTTTTTTTTTTTTTAAAGATTTTATTTATTTATTTGAGAGAGAGAATGAGAGAGAGCGAGTACATGAGAAGGGGGAGGGTCAGAGGGAGAAGCAGACTCCCTGCCGAGCAGGGAGCCCGATGCGGGACTCGATCCAGGGACTCCAGGATCATGACCTGAGCCGAAGGCAGTCGCTTAACCAACTGAGCCACCCAGGCGCCCTGTAATTTGCACTCTTGACAGGCACAAATTTCTGTACTGGGAACTTAAATCTATTAAATCACTGCATTTAATATTCAATATAAGTGAGATATTATTATTCTCATATTGAAAGTGAGGAAACAGGCTTAGAGAAGTTAATTTTCCCAAAATTATACACATGATATAAAGTAGAACAGTTCATCTGACCCCCCCCCGAGTCTATGACCTTCCAATCTATAGTAATGCTCCTCCAAAATAATAAATAAATGTGTGTGCATTGTATGTATGTATGTATACACACAGGCATGCACACACACACATAAATACATAGAGAGAAATGGTAAAAGAAGAAACAAGGAATAACAGAATATAATTCTATATCAATAAAGTCAAACAATTTTTAAAAAATTTCCCTAGAGAACAGGTAGAAGTTTATGATTTGGGTCACTTAAATTGGCCTCCACTAAGGTGAAGCTATTTTTATAGCACCCCCAGCCTCCAACATTTCATAACTCACACATCTCACTCTGCTTCATTCAATCAGGTATTCAATCGCCTTCTCCCTGAATTGATTAATTAACCAATATTTACTCAAATATGTGCAAGATATGGTCTCTGACTGATTAGAAAGAATACAAATTCAAATCTCATGACCTTTCCCCTCTGCTTACCACACTTTGGAATCCATTTCGTTATTCCTTGGTTGACATATTATTAATCATTTTTTTATCTCATGGATGTTCTGTTTTAATAAGATTATAAAGGCCTATATACCAAGTATGATATCTGTTTAACACAAATATCTAGAGCACTGGTTCTCAAAATATGGTCTAGGGTCTACAAAGTCAAAACTATTTTCATAAAAAATTTTTTATGAAAATAGTTTTGACTTTGTAGATTATTGTTATTTTAAATGAATAAATATTTTTAAATTTTCTGCTTTAATGTCTAATAGGATAAATATCAATAGACATAACCCATGTAAGTAAAAGCTCTTTGGGATGTTCAGTGCTTTTTAAAAGTGTAAAAGAGACCTGAGACCACAATGTTTGAAAGCCTCACATCCAGAATAACCCAATTTCCAGATAGGTATATTCACTTGTTTAATGATAATGGGAAGGTGAACAAACAAATCATTTCAGGCTTTATTCTAAAAATTATTAGGGGGAAGAAATAATTTTTACTTTTATTTATTTTTATTTTTTTTTAAAGATTTTATTTATTTATTTATTTGAGAGAGAATGACACAGCGAGAGAGGGAACACAAGTAGGGGGAGTGGGAGAGGGAGAAGCAGGCTCCTGGCTGAGCAGGGAGCCCGATGTGGGGCTCGATCCCAGGACCCCGGGATCATGACCTGAGCTGAAGGCAGACGCTTAACAACTGAGCCACCCACCCCAGGCGCCCCTAATTTTTACTTTTAAAACAGATGCTCTTTTAGTCACACTTATGCTTTTGGAACAAATTTCTTAGAACTTTTCTATTTTTGTTTGGTTTTGGTTTTGGTTTTTAAATTTGTAAGTGTATAACTGATAGTCTAAATCTAAGAGAGAACGTTTTTTTCTGAAACCAGAAAAGTATTAACAAAATGAATCTGTCCCCCAAGGCCAATATGATACCATGGAAAGCTGTGGTTGTTTCTCATTAAAAAGTAAAATAAGGAAAGTAATTTTTCAAACACTGTTTCCATTTTGTAAGCTTAATTTTTCTCGTTATTATTTTCATCTTATGATGTGCTAAATAAATTCTGAGGATAAACATCAAGGTTCTAATTACATAAGAGTGTTATTACTTTGTAAATTATTACAATATACATCTAATTATTTTAGATTGTAATGCACTACTAGAAGAACAGAACAATATAATAGTGAGTCAATCATGTTTCTATGCACTTATGCAAGGCAAATTTTGCAAGCAAAACAGAAACTTAACATTTCAGTCAATAAAAATTCTAAGTGTAATTAAACCTATATTCCTTCCATGTCTAAACTGACTAAAATAATCTCTTATCTATGGAAAAATAATACTTAAAACAGAAACTGAATCTGTACACTTAGATAATAAAAATAAAATATGTAATTCATTCAACAAATATTGAGTAGGACCTACTATACCAGATTCTGTTCTATTGCTATGTGTGTGTAGGTAAATTACTTATCTCTTTGAGCCTTAGCTTCCCTGTGGAAACACAGTTTTTTTTAATCTATAAAATAGGGATAATAACAAAACCTACTTTATAGTTAACATAAGGATTAAGTAAGATCATGCATGTAAAAAGCCAAACTATAGTATCAAGTGTGCTGTTATATAACAAATAAAGAAATTCATAACTTTAAAAACTAGATTCTAAAGAAAATTCAAGTTATTGTTTGAAAATGATCAGATTCAATAGCCATCAATGATCCTCTTTCCTGGAAAAATATGCCCTAAAAGTGCTATGTTTTATTCCATTTGCAACTTCTTAGAATTGGGGTACAAAGCCTGCAAATCAGAATTGAGACATAGGCCTAGGATGTGGGAGATGTCAGGATGCCTATACATTTAGGTTACTGATGAACTAGGCTCAAAATAAGAGATCAGCTCATTCAACTAAGGTTACCCTAAGGTTGACAGTGCTCTCAGATCATTGCCCAACTGCAACCTAGGTGTTTCAAAGTTTTGAAATGAACATTATTTTACTAATTCTTCATTTCTAATGCTTATATCATAGTCTAGAACATTTATGTAACAAATAAGTTCAGCTATTTAAAAAATAAATCCTTTAAGTAGCATGGTCTAAAATATCTGCAAAATAAACTGTGTACTTCAGAGGGAGACAAGCAGTGACACCCAAACATCCACCTTCTCCAAGGCTGTGAGGCCCTCCGCCCCAGGACAGCCCCAGGCTCAGTCCCCAGTGCCTTTGCCAGACATGTGAGACAAACAAGATCTCCTTAGGAACAACTGGCCTTAAGGCAAAGACCACCCTGATAGGGCTGGCCACGGCTACCCAGGACCCTCAATCAGCACCACGGACTTGACGAACTTCACTCTCTTGTTTCACTGTTCCCTCTGTGCAAGCCTTGGCTCATTTCCCTCTCTGGGCCTCAGTATCTCAACTTGTATGATGGGCCTAACAGTGCCTACCTGATGGAACTGTTGTGCAGATTGGCCGGAAGGACATGAGGATACCCTACCCAGAGTCTGGCACAAAGTAGGTACCCAATAAAAGATAGGTTTTACTAAAAACAAACAAACAAACCTACATATCAGTATATATAGAAAAGACTTTATAATGTAAATCCAAAATACTGCCTACTATCATGGGTGATCTTACAATTAAAGTCTAGAATTCAAATGTATACAATTAAGTAGACTGTTTCACTCACCATAAGTAAAGTCCTTGAATTGCTGTATGTATTCCATGGCCCCATGAATCTGACCCTGTTTACATAGGCAAAGAAGAGCTTTCTTGTGCAGGCCACAGTCACTGTAGATCATCTGAGCTAAAGCCAGGCACTTGGCCTTGTTGTAAGTATCCTGTTCCCCATAATCACAAATCACATCCCCCAACTCTTCAGAAAATGTGAGCCTAGAGCAAGCAGATCAATAGGTATACTTTAGAGAGTTCTTGATGAGTGGATGAGAATAAAATATTTGAAAATTCAGCACAGGAGAACTGGATTTTCTATGGTCTATAAGAATTCCAAGTTAACAGGCAATTGATGTAGAAGAAATCAAACATATCTAAGATTTAACAACAACAAGAACAAAAACAATCAGCATGTATTCTTATGGGGGAAGACATTTAAGCAAAACAGCTCAAGTTTTTAAAAAATCTACAAACACAGTTAAAACTCTCCTAAAAAGACTGGTGGGATTTAAAATGACAAGGTAAACAAAAATTCTCTTATAACTGGGGATCTCAATGTTCTCAGCAGTTATCTAGATTCTAAACCCTATTGAATATAAGAATTCATTAAATGTTGGTTAACGACAGTGACAACAAATTTTAGCTCAATATTAGTAACAGATCTTGCAAGTGTTTGCAAGAAACGTGTGACACCAGTGTTATTTTTTTAAATTGATATAGATATATACAAAACAACAGGGGGGAAAAAGGATATAAGATGTCCCTACTAGGAGACACTGAAGAAGTAGTTCTTTTGAGATGGCGCACTTGAATAGGTTTCACTTGTCGTCACATTTTATTTTTTTATTTTTTTACTTGTCATCACATTTTAATGCGCCATCTTCAAACAAAATTGAAGCGAACCATCTGCATTAGCACATTACCTCCAGCTAGAAATGATCAGTATAGGCCAAAACACATTTGGGTGTGATTAAAGATATTACTTCTAATCATTGGTTGTATGGAAATTTTACTTTAGTTATATTTTTAATAGCTACAGAATACTGGTGCCTGTATACATGTAACAAAATGCCAATAACATTAAAATGAAACCCAGAAACCCCTACAAAATGTCTGTTTACTGAAAATTCAGGAAATAAAGCCTACCGTGTTTATTGGGGTGGCCAGAGAGAGGTGGGTCTAAAATCAAAAGGCAGCTTCTGATTATAAATCAATTATTTACTAAGGAATTACCTGACTTCTACATTTTAGTACCAAAATACAGGTATGGTAGCTACAGTCACAATGTTTCCTAAGGCTGAACAAGTAATTATTTCAGTCTTTATAGTGACTGTATTCCCAAAGCAAGATGATAATACCAGTATTTTAGTTATTACTTCTCTTATTAATACCATAGTTTTATTTTTTAAGAAGTCACCACCATTATGTTGTTCCACCTGAAAGAAGGCCAGAGCTGAGGACTGAGGTTGCTGTGTCTCTGTTTGTCACTTTCCAAAAGGATGATGAGGAAAGAAGAGTATGATTAAAAAGAAAAATTTTTAAAAATAAATAAAAAATAAAAAAAATTATCGAAAGGGAGGAAATGGGTCAAGCCCCAAAAGAATGGAATTGACCCTGAAGGAAAAAAGGGGAAAGACAAACAGGGATTCTAACCCTGGGGAAAAGGGACATAATCAAGCACCCTGCCCCTGGCTGGGAAATGAGCCTGGGCACCTCTGCCCACATTCCGCCCCACCCCCGCCACCCAATCACCTCATCCTACCTTCTTTCTGTTTCCCAAAATTCTCCTTCTTGGTTCTCCCACCCCTACTCCCAATGCTAAGAAGACTCTTTCAGGGACTTCTGAAAGTGGATCTCCAGCCTGACTCTGGAGAATACAAATGACTAATAAATAAAAGAAAATATGCTTAACTCAACTAGTAAACTAAGGCATATTTGATTATAAACCAGATTGTAGACTTTTAAGTCAAAATAAAGGCAATATATAATCACTAAATCTATGCATATTTACTTACTGTTATTTTGTAGGGTTCAGTTTGTAAAGTTAATATGTCAGAGGATATTTTTCCTCTTCTAGGAGCAGTGTCTGCAATTTAGAGACCTAATGCTAGTAAAGCATCATTTCTTAAGTTTAGGCTTTATGTGTCAAGTGATCAGACTTTCCTCAGGTAAAAATGACTAAGAGAGCCAAGATTAGTCTATAACCCAGGCTGTTTTAGGGCTGGCTCTGTACAGGGCTTCAGGGAAAGAACTGTAGAACTTTTTAAGGTAGCCATGTGGTAGAGGCCAGGTCATCGGAGTTAGAGACCAGAGGACAGAGGCTAAGAATAAAGAATGTGAATTACCTTCAGTATTCTGTTAGACCATCTCAGGATCCTTAAAAGTGGTGGTATTGTCCAAATTTATGCAGTCAAGGAATTTCATAAGAATTTAAATTCTTACAACTAAGAGGTAGAATCAGCCAAGAACTATCAGTATATGTAGGGAAATTAATCTTGTCTGAAGTGTCTCTGCATTGATAACAGGTGTTAATGAACATGCACTTTCTAATGGTGTTCTCACATCTGAACCATTTCCAGGGCTCCCTGACAAGTACATTTTGTGGAGCATGTAGAAGGTGTGACCAGGCAGAAAAAGAAAGAGGCAAAGCAGGGAGAGCAGGGTGTATGTATGAAGAAGTTTCCTAAAACATAATTAACTATTATGTGAACAATAAGTGAAGCTAACAAGAGGGGTGGGAAAGAGATACTCTGCACTGGTAAACAATAGTGCCATCAATCCAGGACAGTCTGGGACTCTCTCTCTGGGATGAGAGCATCGTGCAGGGGAAATGGTGAATTTGGAACGGGCAGCAGTAGGCAGTAGTACGCAAACTGACTACTCTATAATATGTATCCTCTGTCCCTATACATCCTGAGCCAAGAAAGCACAGCCCTTAGGCTGCAAAATAAGCAGGCCATGGCAACAAGACAGATGACGGGCAGGCCTTTCCTCACTCTGCCTTCCAATACTCAGAGCCCAACCTATGTCCGCATAGACCCAGCAAGAACAGCTTGATCTTCGTAAGCAGGCACACACTGTTTTAGTCCTCTTTACTGGACCAGTGACTCTTCCCCAGCTGACTGCTAACAGCTCCCAGTTTCTCCTTCCCCAAAGAATTGCCCTCAGCTGACTGGAGCTGCCTCATCCAGAAAATCATGCCTATCTTTCAACACCCAGTAGTCTAGAGCAGATGACGGACTAATAAAAAATACAAAAGGCCAGTCCTATAATTCAAAAAGAAACAACTCTGGTACAGTTTACGCTCCATAGTCCTCTCCCTGTAATGCTAGCTAACACTAGACTTTACCTGAGTTCACATTCCTGCTTGGCAGTTTGCCCTTCTCCATCCCATCTCACTTCTTCCCTTACAATATTTCTCGAGGAGGAGTCTATCAGTAAATGACATGCACTCAGGTGCAACTACCATGCTCTCTTTAAGGGAAGAGGGAAACTGAGTGCCAAACATATTCCTCTCTTCCGTGTTATGTAACAACAACCTTACCTTCTCATGATAATCAAAGTCGACCAGGATTCACAGAACCTCAAGTTGCAGGAGTGGAAAGCACAGACTCCCTGTGATGGTTAATTGAATGTGTCATCCTGACTGGCTCATAGAGCACCCAGATATTTAGTCAAATATTATTCTGGGAGTCCATGAGGATGTACTTGAAAGAGAGTGGATCGGTAGACTGAATAAAGCAGATTGTTGTGACTGTGGATGGCTCTCATCTAATCAGTTGAAGGCCTGAATGGTACAAAAAGGCTGACCCTCTTCCAAATAAGGGGGAACTCCTCCTGCTTGACTGCTTAGCTGGGACATCAGTCTTTTCCTACCTTTGGACTCAAACAGAAACATTGGCTTTTCTCGAGTCTTGAGCAGCCTGAAACTCACACCATTGAGGGCTCTCTTGCTTGCTGGTCTCTAGCTTGCTGAGTGCAGATCTTGGGACTTACCAGCCTCCATAATCACATGAGCCAATTTCTTTCTTTATATATATATATGTATATACATATATACATGTACACACATACACACACATAATTTGATATATGGAAATACATATATATTTATATTATATATATTAAAATAATATATTAAATATATTATTGATTCTGTTTCTCTGGAGAAGCCTAATTAATATACTCCCCATGTGGGCTACTAGGAATGATAGCTGAGCAGAGCCACTCTTTTACCTCCCAGACCCAAGTATTCTACCTACTGGGGATACACCATGTAATTGTCACTGGTTTAAAGAGTGCATTTCATCCTGAAGGATGTTACTCCATCTTCAAAGGATGGAGTGACAAGCTGGCATCACCTAGACACAACCAGAACCATCCATGAGCCAAGTTTGGGTTTCTTCTTCCTTGTCTGCTGGTCTTAGGTCACCCCACCCATGCCGGAGGCCATAGGTGTGACATGACTGTGGAAGTAGTGTCAGTCAGTTGGTGGTAGTTTACATGGGGTCTGGGCCACCTATTTCTGAAGCTAACCTGTATTCTCTGGATCTGCTTGAGCATGATCTTGATTGTACCTGATTTTAGATGGACTCTCTGAGCCCACCTGACCTCATGACTTGGTGAGCCTGTCAGAATCCAGTTCATGATAAGCAGCTCTCTAGTTTAACAGTCATTGGTGTTCCCTGGATAGACACTCCAACTTTAACAAGATCCAGTAGGTGTTTTTTAATAGTATATAGTTGTTTGTTACAGGTGGCAGATAATCTACTGGGATAGCTCTTGGTAGTCCCAAGCCAAATGAACACTGTTAATGGGTATCAATAATCATGGTTTGATAAAGGCATGGCAACCACAGTCATCCTACCAGAGAAGCCATCAAGACCAACAGAAGTGTAAGAGTGAGAAGAATATAAAATGGATACAGAAGAAAGATGAGTAATAATTAATATGGAAGAATCTCAAAATAACTATAAGTGACAGAGCCAGACCAAGAAGGAAAAATAATATATAATTCCATTTTTATAAAATTCTAGAAAACGAAACCTCACCTATTATGACAGGAAGTAGATCAGTGGTTACCTGGAGATGGAATGGGTGTTGAATGAGGTTGATTATCTCAGCTGTGGTAATGATTTCATGGGTATATACATATGTTAAAACTTGTCAAACTGTACACTACAAATATGTGTGGTTTATTATATGTCAATTATATCTCCACAATGCTGTTTTCCAAAAATTCATCAAATTGTACATTTGAAATACGTATCGATTATTGTATGTAAATTATATCTCAATAAAGTTGTAAAAAACAAGTAACAGCCTTAGGATCCATTGTCATGACAAGGGCTGTAGTACATCCCACTAACCCTCCTCTTACAAGATTCCCCCAGAATTATACCCACAAAATCCTGGACTAGATGGAGTGAAATTAAGGTGAGAAGCAAATACATAGGTGTTGTGCAAACAGTTGACTATAGTAGATGCTGTTTTAATGTCCTGCCCAGATCCTCCTTCCCCAGCTGCTCTGGGTATTGGCTGCCAATGGCTTACAGGTCCCCTTCTTCTACAGCCAATTGCCCTTCGCTGGTAGGAGCCACCATGCCTAGGAAGTTATGCCCCATCCAGGCAGCCCATAGTCCTAATAGAGTCTAACAGAGAGGTACAAAAGGCTGGCCTCTTGCCTCAAGGGGGACAGCTCTGTGGTGGGGTTTATGCTCCAGAGCCTCTATAAATAAGACCAAGGTTAGAACTTGCCTGAGATTACATCCTTTCTTGGCTTCCCAAACACACACACACTCTTCTCTATTCTGCTTCACTCACTCCCGTATATGGTTTTCTTGAGAAGCCCTCCCTCTATCAATCATGTACACTCAAATTCCTGTCTGAGGCTTTGGTTCTAGGGAATCTAACCTAAGGGGGCTCTAGTACAAATCTGCCAATCTGTATTGAAACCTAACTCCAAGAAGCCATCTCCTGTCTATCCTTAATGGTTTGTATGTTCTAAATGTTACCTTGGTCCACATCCATCCTGCTTATAAGTTTTCTCCTAGATTTATTCTTTACATGTATCCATAACTTATCTGGATCCAGGTTCCTGCCTTATTCCTCTGAGTAGCAATGATACTGATTAATCCTTTTCTACCCTTACCAATCAACTTCTAACCACCATTAAGTGGTCATGAATCATCCGTGAACTGCCATTACTCAACTCCTGATCTGGGCTCATTATGACTAGGCCCCATTACTGCATGAATGCTTAGTAAATCTTTTTGACCAATTAATTGCAATAGAGACTGGAGATAAATGTTCAAATAATGTACTAATAAAAAACTATTGAAATCTTGAGAATAAACAACTTTATTAACCAACTATCAAAATTAAGTTAAAAGCTTTACTTTGCTTACCTTTCCTGGGTGACCCAATTGATAACTAAATCTAAACGTTTTTCAGATAATCCACATTTGATTCCTTCCAGGGTTAGTTCTGCATCAATAGGACGTCTACATGCATGACTTGTGCTAAAGATGGTCTCAAAAAATAAGAGTAATGGAAAAGGCTTGCCTCTAATCTTTCCAACAGCTATAGAGAGAAGAAAAGTTTTTGAGTTGAACACTTTAAGTAAATAATAGTTTGCTTTTTCTTACTTCCTATTATTTCTTTATTTTTTTAAGTTTTATTTATTTATTTGACAGAGAGAGCTCAAGTAGGCAGAGCAGTAGATAGAGGGAGAGGGAGAAGCAGGTTCCCCACTGAGCAGGGAGCCCAATGCGGGGCTCGATCCCAGGACCCTGGGATCATGACCTGAGCTGAAGGCAGAGGCTTAACCAACTGAGCCACCCAGGCGCCCCCATATTATTTTCATCTCTGTATCTTCAAAAATTTCAATCTAGGGGCGCCTGGGTGGCTCAGTCAGTTAAACGGCTGCCTACGGCTCAGGTCATGATCCCAGGGTCCTGGGATCAAGCCCCGCATCGGGCTCCCTGTTCAGCAGAGAGCCGGCTTCTCCCTCTCCCTCTGCCTGCCGCTCTGCTTACTTGTGCTATCTCTGTTAAATAAATAAAAATCTTTAAAAATTAAAAAAAATTAAAATTTCAATCTAAAATTACATACTTATAATTTTTAACTAATGTTTATGGATTAAACATTACATTTTGGATAATGACTAAATATTACATGTTATGTGAAAACAGAGGCAGAGACTGGAGTGATATGTCTACAAGCCAAAGAATGCCAGAAATTGCTGACAGCTACCCAGAAGCTAGGAGAGAAAGATGGAATGTAATCTCCCTCAGAGCCTTCACGTGGAAATTTTAAAAGCTGAAAGAATATACCACCAGCAGACCTGCACTATAAAAAATGTTAAAGATAGTCTTTCAACCAGAAGGAAAATAATACCAGATGGAAATATGAATCTACATGAAGAAATGAAGACCAGAAATGGAATATGCTATGAATATAAGTATTTAGAAGTATATTGTTTTTATATAATACATCAAGCAGTATAAAATCACCTGAGGGTAGAATGTGATAAGTTAAAGATATAATCTACAAACCCTAAAGAAACAACCAAAATAAGACAACAAAGAATTATAGCTCATAATCAGCAAAGGAGAAAAGTGGAATCATGAAAAAATTCACCTAATCCAAAAGAAGGCAGAAAAAGAGGGGGGAAATGGTAAAAAGAAGAGGTAAGAAAAATAGAAAACAAAACTCAATCATGTCAACAATCACATTAAATGTAAGTGATCTAAACACTCCAATTGAAAGGCAAAGATTGTCAGAGTGTATAAAAAAGAAGGATGTCAAATAAATAAAATCTTAAAAAAAAAAGTAGAATACAAGTATATGTTGCCTAGAAGACACTGACTTTATTATTTTATTTTTTAATTTCAAGTTTTTATTTAAATTCTAGTTAGTTAACATATATGGTAAAATTGGTTTCAGGTATAGAATTTAGTGATTAATCACATATAATAACACCCAGTGCTCATCACAACAAGTGTCCTCCTTAATACCCATCACCCATTTAGCCCACCCCCCCTGCCTACCTCCCCTCCATCAACCCCCAGTTTGTTCTCTATAGTTAAGAGTCTCTTATGGTTTGCTTCCCTCTCTTGTTTTTTTTTTTTTTCCCTTTCCCCTATGTTTATCTGTTTTGTTTCTTGAATTCCACATGAGTGAAATCACATGGTATTTGTCTTTCTCTGACTGACTTATTTCACTTAGCATAATATACTCTAGCTCCACCCATGTCATTGTAAATAGCAAGATTTCATTCTTTTTGATGGTTGAGTAATATTCCTGTGTGTGTGTGTGTGTGTGTGTGTAGATATATAGATATATAGATATAGATATACATATACATCTATATATACACACATATATAGATAGATGTAGATATTTTCTTTATCCATTCATCAGTTGATGGACACTTGGGCTCTTTCCATAGTTCAGCTATTGTTGATAATGTTGCTATAAACATCGGACATGGGGTGCATGTAAAAGACAATGACTTTAAATACAAAGACACAAATAGATCAAAAGTAAGAATATGGGAAAAGATATACAATGCTAATACTAATAAAAAGAAAAATGGAGTCACGCTTCTAATTTCAAAGCTTACTACAAAGCTATGGTAATCAAAATTGTATGATACTGACATAGGATGGATATCTAGAGAAATATAATAGAATTAAGAGTCCAGAAATAAACTCTAAACATTTATAGTCAATTGATTTTTGACAAAGGGGCCAAAACAATTCAATGGATAAAGAACAGTCTTTTCAACAAATGGTGACGGGATAACTACATATCTACATGCAAAAAAATGAATCTGGATCACTATCTTACACCATACACAAAAATTAACTCAAAGTAGATCACAGACCTATGTACAAAACTCTTAGAAGAAAACACAGGATCTTAAGTTAGGCAAAGACTTCTTAGATACAATATCAAAAGCACAGCTATAAAAGAAAAGATGGGTAAGTTAGTCTTCAACAAAATTAAAACTTTTGTGCTTTAAAAACCACCATCAAGGGGCCCTTGGGTGGCTCAGTCAGTTAAGTGTCCAACTCTTGATCTTGGCTCAGGTCTTGATCTCATGGTCATGAGTTCAAGCCCTGCACTGGGCTCCATGTTGGGCATGGAGCCCCCTAAAAAAAAAAAAAAACCAAAAACCAAAACCCAAAAAACCCACCTTCAAGAAAGTGAAAAGAGGGGCACCTGGCTGACTAAGTTGGAAGAACATGTGACTCTTGATCTTGGGATTATGAGTTTGAGCCCCACCTTGGATGTATAGATTACTAAAAAAAAAAAAATAAAAATAAAAGAAAAGAAAGAAAGAAAAAAAAGAAAGAAAGTGAAAAGAAAATCCACAGATTAAAAAAAAATATTTGCACATCATCTGTCTGATATGAGACTTTTATCCAGGATATAAAAAGAACTCTCACAACTCAATAATAAAAACACAAATAACATAATTTTAAAATGGGCAAACAATAAACATTTCTCCAAAGATATACAAATGGCCAATAGGCACATGAAAAGATGCTCAACACTGTTAGTCATTAGGGATACACAAATCAAAACCACAATGAGAGAACACTTAGCTTGATGAGCACTGAGTAATACATAGAATTGTTGAATCATTATATTGTACACCTGAAATTAATATATAACACTGTATGTTAACTATAGTGGAATTAAAATTTTTAAAAAATAATAAACAAATCAATTGATCCACAATGAGATTACCACCTCACATGGATTAGAAAGGCTACAACAAAAAGACAGACATTAACAAGGGCTGGTAAGGATGTGAGGAAATTGGAATCCTCATATATTGCCGGTGGGAATGAAAAATAGTGCAAACAGTTTAGCAGTTCCTCAAAGTGTTAACACAGAGTTACCATATAACCCAGCAATTCCACTCCTAGGGATCTACCCAAGAGAAATAAAAACGGATGTCCACATAAAAACTTGTACACAACTGTCCACAGCTGCATTATTCATAACAGCCAAAAAGTAAAAACAACCCAAATTACTAACAACTGACAAATGGATGAACAAAATGCATTATACATCCATACAATGGAATATTCATGTTAGAGCATGAATGAACCTCAAAAAGATCATGCTAAGTAAAAGAAGTCAGTCACAAAAAAACACTTATTATATGATCCCATTTATATGAAAAGCCCAGAATAAGCAAATTTATACAGATAGCAGTAGATTAGTGGTTACCAGGGTCTAGAGAGGGAGCAGGGGGTAGAGAATGAGGAATTAATGGGTACTAAGTTTATTTCTGGAATGATGAAGATGTTCTAAAATTAAGTTATGGAAATGGTTATACAACTCTGTAATTATAGTAAAATTAATATAAAAATTGTGGAATTTTCGGGCGCCTGGGTGGCTCAGTTGGTTAAGCGACTGCCTTCGGCTCAGGTCATGATCCTGGAGTCCCGGGATCGAGACCCACATCAGGCTCCCTGCTCAGCAGGGAGTCTGCTTCTCCCTCTGACCCTCCTCCCTCTCATGCTCTCTGTCTCTCATTCTCTCTCTCGCAAATAAATAAAATCTTAAAAAAAAAAAAAAAATTGTGGAATTTTCCCCAGGAAAGCAATAAATTATATTAATAGGCTAAAGGACAAAAACCACATGGTCATCTCAATAAATGCAGAAAAAGTATTTGACAAATCTAACATTCATCCCTGATAAAATTCTCACCAACTATGGAGGTCAATTTCATCAACCTCATAAAGGGCATCTATGAAAAAATCTACAGTTAATATCATTCTTAGTGATGAAAAATAAGGTCAAAAACAAGGCAATAATATCTGCTCTCATCACTTCTATTCAACACTGTAATGAAGATCTAGCCACTGCAATAAGGCTTGGAAAGGAAGAAGTGGAACCCTTTTTTAGCAGATGACATGATTAGCTATGTAGAAATTCTAGGAATACACAATAAAAGTATTAGAACTAATAAACAAGTTTAAAGAGGTCACAGAATACAAGATCAATATTATAATAGTTAATTATATTTCTATATATTACCAACAAATAATTTTGGAAATCAAAATAAAAATTATAATAATATAAATATAAAATATTTAAAAATAAATCTGACAAAAGATGTACAAGACCTAAACACAGATTAAAAATCACTTAATTCTCTTTGCTCTGTGTCCCTTATGAAACTATAAATGCTCTGTGGTAGAAACCTCTTCTGTCATCATTCTTTAGGCTTTGGCTACTTTTATATATACCAATTTAAATCTCAGACTTATAAAAGTTAACAGTTTAACACTCAAAATGTACAGTGTCATTACTCATGATGTATGTATACAGGGTAACATGACCTGATAGTCAGTTATCCAATTATAAATAATTATTGGAATGGTTTCTTGACTTTGAGTCCACTAAATAAAAGCTACAAGAATATACTCTGCATTACATCCACTAGGATAGAATACTGAAAATTGTGCGTGCAAAAATATGAAATGGGCCATTTACACACAATTCACAGTCAAACAATCTCTATAAATATATATGTTCATATGCATTATGTATATGGCAACAAATTTTTCATGTTCAAATAAATGTAAAAGAACATTTTTTTTCAAACTGTTGAATTTAAAGGGTTTTTTGAGGAAAAATTAATGAAAAACAGGCTGTATATATTTGACATCAAAAATTTCTACTTAGAATGAAAATAATAAGAAAAATTATCTGTATCTGTAAGCTCCATTGAGTATATCCCTCCTTTATTTATACCTCTCTATTTATTTCTGAGCTTCTCATCCTTTAAAAATACAGTCAAGTTTTAAAATAAAAGGACTTTTTTTTATTCTATTCAACAATTAAGTATCATCTGTCTAATATTGGTGAATTTCTCAGTATAAGATCCACATACCTAGAAAAGTAATAAAAGTTGGCTGTTTTCCAATTTTGCTGGTAATTATACCTATTTAAGCATTCCTTAATTGCAAGCTTTGACTTTTATTAAAACTTGTAATCCATACTTTAAGCAGACCCAGTCAAGGGGAGAAGAAAAAAAAAAACCGTAGGGATATACTAATATCACTTTTAACTTCACCAATTTCAGAACACATCCAAAGGAAGAGTTCCTGGATATTTGTAAGATGTCTGAAAATTTTTAAGTAAAATACTAAATTTTTCAATGTTAAAAAAAAGACCTGAAAACTGAAAACCACAAAACACTGCTGAAAGAAATTTTTAAAGACCCAAATAAATGTAGAAATATACCATGTTTATGGGTTCATTGGGCCAAATATCCAATATTGTTCAGTGTCTATTCTCCTAAAATTTATCTATAGATTTAATGCAATCCCCAGCAGAATTTTTTATAGAAATTTACAATCTGATTCTAAAATTTTAAACAGAAATATGAAAGATTCAGAATAGCCAAATTAAATTTGATAAAGAAAAACAGAGTTTAAAGTCTAACACTCTGATTTCAACACTTACTATAAAGCAACAATAATCAAGAGAGTGTAGTATTAGCATCAAGATAAACAAACAGATCAGTGAAACAGATTAGACCTGAAAGTATAAGGACAACTGATTTTCAACAAAGGCAATTATGTGTAGAAAGTCCTTTTAGTAAATTATCATGGAACAATTGGATAGTTACCGGCAAAAAAAATGCCTTAACCCATACCTCACACCACATAGCAAAATTAACTCAAACTGAATCATAGACCTAACTGTAAACTTAAAACTATAAAATTCTTACCAAAAAATAATAATCATAATCATAGGAGTTAAAAATCTGCAGATTAGACACAGATTTCTTATGTATAACATTAAAGTCATGATCCATAAAAGAAAAAAAAAATTCACAAATTGGACTTCAACAAAATTTAAAACTTCTCCTAGAAAGATACTTCAAAGAGTATGAATGAACAGACAGGCCACAGACCGGGAGAAAATATTTTTAAATCATATATCTGATAAAGGATTTGTGTTCATACCATGGAATACTACTCAACAATAAAAAAGAATGAACTATTGATAGATGCAACACATGGATGAACTGCAAAATAATGATACTGAGTGCAAGAAGTCAGTCAAAAAAGATTACTTACTATGTAATTCCATTTATGTAAAATTCTAGGAAATGCAAACTAATCTACAGTGACTGCAAGCAGACTAGCAGTTACCTCTGAGAGGAAGCTGTGGGAGAGATGGAGATGGGAGGGGTGAGGAGGAGTCAGAGAGAAGGATCACTGAGGGCAATGAAGGAACTTTTGGGTGATACAAATGTCAAAACTTACCAAATCGTGTAAATACATACACTGCGTTGCATGTGTGTCAACTTACAACAACAAAGCTTTTTTAAAAGGAAGTGGAGCAAATTTGACAAAACGTTAACATTTACTAAATCTTGACAATGAGTATATGGTTGTTGTACGTTTCTCCACACTTTTCTGTATACTTGAAATATTTCCTCATTTAATGTAGAAAACCTAATCAAATTCCTCACTGTGACAGCTAAAGAAACTGAGTAAATAGCAGAGATAGGGCTGGAGCCTAGATCTTTAGTCTCCTACTTCAGTACTCTTTCCATTCTATTGGGAAAAAAGTACAATTTGCATACATACATGAGGTTCAGAGAAAAATGCTTACCCTTAAATTTATTCACTGTCCCAATGTTTTGAAGAATTCTTCTAGGACTGTTTGCTGCAAAACAAGCTGCCTTTTCATATTCACCAAGTGACATTAAGTCATTGAACCTACAGCCATTCCATTTCATTATACATTATAATAGTACACATAAAAAAGAAAAGAAAACTGATTAGAAATGTCTAAAACAGACTAAACACAGTAATACAGAAAAACGATATCTAGAGTCATTCACTAAGATGTTTTTTTACTCTTTCTGTAATATTCTGTCATTTTTTGTATCCTCAGAATAAAACTCTCACCTGACAGAAGACTTTGAACCTTACCCTGTACTTTATTCCTATAGTACTTACTGCAAGACATAGAAAATGGAAAGAACTTGAACTGAATTCACAATAAGCTCAGATTTTTTTCTCTCATATCGTCTGCACATGAAAAGGGATATCAGGGGAAAGAAGAGCAATCTGCTTAAAGACTCAGCCTAGGGGAAATAGTAATCGAAACACCAAGAACGTGGAATTGGAGATCAAGAGGTGTCCTTGGTATTCAGAAGCCTACGTTACTCTGCCAGGCATCAGACTCCTGATTAATTATGAGAGTAACACAAGAGGAAAAAATAATAGTTCAGTTAACTTAAGCCTCTACTCCTCTTCCTAGGGCAAAATGTCTTCAAACCAGCCCTTATCCCACAATTAATAAAACTATGGCAAACAGGATTTACAGTGTTGCAAATGAATTTGAAACCCTAGAGGAGAAAAACACCAAAATAACACTAATAAGCAAAATACATAAAACTTTTAATTTCAACAAGGGTTTTGCTCTCCTATCTAACGCTGATAAACGTGGGGATGCCTACAGTGTAAGGAAATAGCACAGGCTTTGGCGCTGCCCCAAAATGACCTTTGCCCCTCTTTGTACCATATCAGTAAGACAATCCACAATTAAAAATTGTTTAACATATGACTAGGAATATTACATATGCTCCTTACATATTGGACTCATAGCCTATAAATTAATCTCTTAAAGAATAGTCTGAGGTCTCTGTAAGCCTCTATTATACACTACATATAGTAACTTAAACATTAGGAAGAAATGATGAGAAAAAAATGACTGAATTAGTTAGGATAATCTGACTCAAGAAGGCGTTCTCAAAAACATTTCATAACATCAGGCTAATGGCTAGGAAATGCAAATATATATATAAATAAAACTTAAATCAACACTGTGAGCCACCTATATCCTCTGAAAAATCTCCTAGACTACCCATCTAATATTTTTCACACAAAGAATCTATTTTTTTAAAATTCTAGTTTATTTTCCAATTTATTTGCTAGAGTGAAATTGTAAAAATACAAAATCTAGAGACTGTAGCTCATCAAGATGCTAAATAAATGCTAAACATTCATAAATATTAAATATTTACTTAATATTTAAATAAAAAATAAATGTGGTAACATTTTAACAACGAAAATCAAAGCTTTTAAAATATTTGCCTTTCAATGTAGCAAAGCAAAATTTCAGCTTCTTTTGCCTTGCCTGGATCGTCTTCAAGCAGTTCTTCAACAATGCCTTCGTCACCTATAATTACTGAAAGCACCACAGGATATTTAAGATTATCAATCAATAGAAAATAATAAATATATATATGTTTAATTAATCAGCAACTTAATGCTATGGTTTCTAACAGCACCAACCTCTTCCTAAACTGAGTGGCCTCTCTGTTCATGTCTCCCGTATTTTCAGGTACATTTTTAGGTATTCTCTCTTTGGCTTACCACATCTACTATTTACCAATTATCTGTTAGCTGTTGAAGGAAGAAGCTCATCGGGTAATAGAGACATAACAAAAGTAAGTACATTTTTTTCTTTCTTTAAGCTCAGCCTAGGAAAATTCTCACTCTTTAGCTTTCTGGGGGGAAAACGATGTTTTCCATCATTTGTGTTAGTTAAAAAATATAGATAAATTACCAGGTAAACTTTTAGTTTTCTGAATTTGCTCCACAAAGTCTTCAAATGAGCTGCTCATATCAGATTTTACCCATGAAGTAAGTGCATTTGAAATAATCTGCAGTCTTTGATGACTACAAAGAAAAAAAAAATCAGTATACTGAACCTAAAATCAAATAGTGGAGTAACAGAATAAACACAAATAAAAGCTTCAAACTTAAAAAGTATATAATCAACTTTCATACCGAAACTGTAATTCTTTGTTCAGAGTTTCAGCTAAATCTCTCCGTTTTAATGTTACAATCATTTCCTCATCTAACTCTGCCTTCCTCTGAACTGGTACATATTTTTTCAACATAGCCTGTTTAATTTCAGCATATTTATCTTCAAGATGTTTCAGGTATTTAGTGAGAGCAACTAAATTGACAGATTCTTGGAGAGTCATGCCTACAGGGAAAAGGGAACAAGTCAAAAGAGAAACCATGTTGGGGACTCTTGTGCTCAAATGGCAAGTCTTAGCAAAATAGATCATAGTTTGCTATGTTAAGAAATAATTAAGAAATGGTAGCATGAACTTATAACTTACTGAACATAAAAAGAATTGGCACACAATTTTAAATGTGTAGCAGTTTTAAACATATCATCAATGAAGGCTGATTGTCCAAAACTTAGCATCTTAAAAAGTTTTTTTAAGCTTTTTGTTTTTCATATTTGAGAGAGAGACGGGGCGGGGTGCACAAGCTGGGAAAGGGAAGGGGGAGACAGAATCTTAAGCAGGCTCCATGCTCAGCATGGAGCCCAAGCGGGGGGCTTGATCTCACGATCCTAAGATCAGGACCTGAGATGAAATCAAGAGTCGAAGGCCACCTAGGTGGCGCAGTAGGTTAAGCACCTGCCTTCGGCTCAGGTCATGATTTGATCCCAGGGTCCTGGGATCGAGCCCCATATCGGGCTCCCTGCTCTGCAGGGAGCCTGCTTCTCCCTCTCCTTCTGCTGCCCCCACCCCCACTTGTGTTCTCTCTCTGTCAAATAAATCAATAAGTAAGTAAGTAAGTAAGTAAAATCTTGAAATCAAGAGTCGGATGCTTAACTGACTGAGCCACCCAGGCTCCCCTGCATCTTAAAAAGTTTTAATGACCTCACTGTCACACCTTGCAAACCTTTAAATATCAGTTACTCAATACCACTAAGAGCTTCTGCCTAACAATTCAGGATTTTTGTCCCAAGATTTCTAACCAAAGATTCCATTAATCTACTACAACAAACTCCAGGGTAATCTGTTTATTCTCTCCAGTGCGAAGTTTATAAAACCTGCCAAGCCCTCAGTCCTCTCTCCTTCCTTGCCCCTGTATTCATTATTCATAACAACCCATTCACACCCACTTGAAATGATTCCCTTATTCAGGCCAATTGTTGGCTTTAAAGGCATGCATCAAAATTCTCTCCCAGAAACCCGCCTGGATTAATCCTACTCAATTTTTAATCATTCTCTTACCCTGAATCCTCTCAGCATTTAATCAATTTGACTTATTCTCTACTTATTCATATGTACCTTATTTGTAGTTGTATTATCATAATTTTATATTTGAAAACGAATCTAGTCCCTGCTTCCACCAAATGCAGGATGATCGTCCAACCTCAGGTGAAATCCTCTGGTATGCCGCAGTTTGTTACTTTCAAGACGTAATTTCTTCTATTGAAACCCAATCTGACTTCCTAAAATTTCCACCTATTGATTCTGCCTCTGGATAAAAACTGGTTGAAATCCTTAAAAGTTTTGAATACAGTTGGCTATTTTCAAAGTCTCCCTTTTCTCCAAGATGAATATTTGCAGTTCTTCTATCCATGCATCATACAAACCTCTCAACATCCTCACAAATTCTAGGATATACTCCAATTTCTTAAAATGTGGCTTAGCTGAAGATAAAGAACCAGTGAATGCTGACATCAATGTGAATCAACAATATTCACTAGAACTTAATACATTATAGTTTTTTCATATATTATACCAGGGATTCTCAAACTTTAGAACTACCTGAAGGCCTTGCTAAAACACTGTTGAGCTCCACCCCACCCCCACCCCAACTCCCATCCCTGGAGTTTGACACAGTAAGTCTGCAGTGGGGCCAGAATTTGCATTTCTAACAGGTTTGCAGGTAATGTGACACTGATGCAAGAACCAAATTTTAATAGTCACTCCCTTATACTTTATATAATCCAGCCAGTCTGGAACTCTCTCAGTCTTTCAGGGTTGTTGAAGTTGTCTCATTCCCTTGTATCGACCTGGAGCCTGAGCTAAAGTTGTTTGTGAAGTCTGGTTAAAGTCCTCGTACACTTGCACACATACATATTGCAGCATATATATACTAATTTGTATGATTGGTAATAACTGAAAACAGTTGGAATTTCAAACATTTTAAACAAAATACAGTACCTGGAATAGGTTTTGAAGGATCTTTGGAGAAAGTATGATATCTTACTTCTTTTGCATCATATTCTGCCCTAAGTTGTTTCATTTTGTCTATTTGCAATTGAATCTTTGAGGAATTATTTTCAATAACCCTCTTTCTGAAAAACAGAAAGGCTTTCTTATATTTCTTTCAACTAGTTAATTATTTAATCATAAGATTTAAAGTAAAACAGGTTAAATCATTACTTTATTTTGGCTAATTATCATTTTGAACCATTATGGACTTAGGTGTTAAGTTTACAAAACAATGCCCGTAAAAAGTTAACTAACCTCAAGAGCGAGGAACAGTTTTCTTTCAGAGCATCATTAAAATCTTACACTACGATTCACAACCTTACTGGAAATTTGTACATGTTAAACATAATAATCTGGCAACAAAGTACTATGTCTATTCCCTATAGTTGAAAATTACCTTTGCAAATAAAATTATTTTTGTAGTTATATCAGCTTCCTGTGGCTGCTATAACAAATTGCCAAAAACTTATTGGTAGCTTAAAACAACAGAAATTTATTCTCCTATAGTTCCAGAGATCAGAAATCCACAATCAGTATCACTGGGCCAAAATCAAAGGGCTATGCTTCCTCTTAGAAGCTCTTGGGAAGGGCGCCTGGGTGGCTCAGATGGTTAAGCGTCTGCCTTCGGCTGGGGTCATGATCCCAGGGTCCTGGGATCGAGTCCCGCATCGGGCTCCCTGCTCCTCAGGAGCCTGCTTCTCCCTCTGCTTCTCTCTCTCTCTCTCTGTCTCTCAAGAATAAATAAATAACATCTTAAAAAAAAAAAAAAAAGCTCTTGGGAAGAATCTATTCCTTGCCTCTTCCAGCTTCTGGGGGCTGCAGGCCTTCTGGGGCTACATCACTTCAATCTCCGCCTCCATGACCACATTGCCTTCCCCCCCTTCTGCCTGTCAACTCTCCTTCTACCTCTTTAAAAGAACACTTGTGATTGTATTTAAGGCCCACCTAGATAATCCAGGATAATCTCCCTATTTGAAGTTCCTTAACGTAGTAGCATCTGTAAAGACCCTTTTTCCAAATAAAGTAACAATCCCAGGTTCCCAGGATTAGGACCTAATATCTTTGAGGCCATTATTCAGCTTCCAAAAGTAATTTTGATCCTAGAGCTGGAAGAAGGATAGCACCTCTTTGAGATAAAACTGTCTTATTCCAGAAATGGGGATCTTAAAGACCAAGAGGTAGATATAAATTTCTTTTAAGCATTATTTGAAGTTCACTGCCTAGTTTATCACTGATATGTTGGCCCTGGGAGGAAAATAACAGATTAAAATAAATTAGATATATAAATGTCAGTTTCTAGCAAATTAAAAACAAGTTTGTCAGTAGAGAACGGCTACCCACATCTGATTACTATACAGAGTTCCTGGTACCTACAGATGGCTGAGTAAGAGCCTGCAGTATTTATGAAAGAGGGACTGTGGAAATAAAATACCCTTTGGCTTTCATCCAAAGAACTTATGCTTGTGGAAGAAGAGCATGTTAAAAGTAAACAGACTTTTGGTGCGCCTGCATGGCTCAGTTGGTTAAGTGCCCGATTCTTGATTTCAGCTCAGGTCATATCTCAGGGTCAAGGGATGGAGCCCATATCAGGCTCCGCACTCAGCACGGGAGTCTGTTTGAGATTCATTCTCTCCCTCTCCCCTTGCTCACATTCTCTCTAAATAAATAAATAAATAAAATCTTAAAAAAAAAAAAAGTAAATGGACTCTCAAAAGAATTGAAAGCAGGGACTCAGATACTTATACATGAATGTTCATAGTGGCATTATTCACAATACCCAGAGGTAGAAACAACCCAAGTATCCATCAACAGATAATTAGATAAAAATGTGGTGTATTCATAAAATGGAATATTATTCAACCACAAAAAGGAAAGAAATTCTGATATATGCTACAACACCGAATGGAGGGTATTGAACTGTTGCTTCTTTCTATAACTACTTTTAGGATCTCCTTATCTTTGACAATTTCACTATGATAAATCTAGTTGAGAATCTCTTAATATTTACAATGCTTGGGATTTGGGGGGCTAAGAACCACTGTTTATAGTTACATTAACTAGGTAATATCACCAAGTAACAATTATCACCTTTTGGGCTACTTACTAATATACTTACTTTGTTTCAAGTTGGATTGTTCTTTTCCTGTGATACACCATCGCTGTGGGCTCCGCTGCCAAAGCTTTAAGTTTTCCATGAAGACAAAATGCAGTTCTTTGGCCTTCCTTCATTGTCTCAATAAAGGCATCATATTCTTTTTTGATCGAAGTAAGAATGGATTTGTATGCAGTGACATACTCTATTACCTGAAACATGATTTTTCTGCCTATGGTACTGAATTTTTTTTCTAGAAGACTATGGAACAAAAGCCTTGCAAACAGCATTGTAGATTATTTCTTAAATGAAACATGATGAGCAGTTAGAAGTCTTAAATTTTAATACCCAGGGTATTAAAGACAACTAATATTTACTGAATATGCACTTTGTGAATCATTACAATACTATGAACTTAAATATTTTTGCTCTACTTAGTATGAACACGTACATGATATGATGTCAGTTAAAACCAATACCAGGTTTAATTATCTCAATTATAGATCTTTGAAATATAATTGCCTATCATCCCTTACTGTCTCCAAATTTAGTCTCTGGCTTCATTCAGACCTTAAAATCCTGGATTCCTCTCACCTCTCTCTTTTTCTAACCTATCAGCTCCTACTGGCTAATCAATATTCTCAATTCCCCAATTGCATTTCTATTGCTAAGATGTCAAGTGCAACTATAGAAAACCTGCTACATATTCATGGTTTCCAATGGTGTGTGTAAGTACAGAATATCTCTAGAAGGATAATAAAAGGAAATGGAAACAGTGGGTGCCTGCAGAGAAGCAAAGAGGAAGCAGGGTCTGAGGTGAAAAGGACCTGACTTTCCATTGTATATTCTTCTTTATTGGCTTTCTTTTCTTTTTTTCTTTTTCTTTCCTTCCTTCCTTCCTTCTTTCCTTCCTCCCTTCCTTCTTGCCTATCTTGTGTATGCATTACCCATGCAAAAATAGCTAACAAGCATTTTAAGTAAATTAAAAAACAAAAAATTATAAATATTTATGGTTTCCAAATTCTGCACATGAGGCTTTTAGAAGGGATCAATATGTATAGGGAATAGATATGATCAATCCATAATTTTCTCCGAAAGCTATAATTATGCTGTCTATCCCAGCTACATCTCTAGTCTCTGGTATCCCCCATTGGTTTTCTGTTAGCTAAACAGTATCTAGAAAAAATTATCTGGTCTGGAAGAGATCTGGTCTATCAAGAAAGAGCACAAGCAGATTACAGATCAGTGGTAAATACCAGTAGAGGATATGTGAGTGGGAGATCCTGGTTGTCTTTTTGACATGACCATATTACCCATCTACCCAAACCAGGAGGACAGCCACCCAGGAACCTTTAATGAAACAGAGGCCATTTGTCTGCAGTCTTCCAAATCAAATACCCCACTGTTCCTGGCCATCCTCCACTTCACATGCCTCTGGGATATGCCACAACAATCCAATATAGTTTGGAAACGTAATGGAGAAAAAACGTACTTGTAGTGACGCCACAATCAGCTCCCATACCTGCTTGCTAAAAGACACAGATTTCAGAAGAACACGAATGGGAACCGCTGAGAACGCACAGGAGATGCGTAGAAGTAAAGGAAGCACAGTGGCATGCCAGAGGCAGAATCCAGTTTTGCTTGACTCACAAAAATATTTTAAAATGTAGGAAATTTCACCAAAAACTGTATTTCCATTTCTCTTGAAAACTCTGAAAAATCTACCAACATGAACCCCCATTCCTTAATGGCAGTAATCAGCTGGAGCTTTAGACTGAACTGGTTCTTTATTTTGCCACAGTCCTCGTGATCCCTTATTCTCTTATAGCCAACCCACTTAACTCTTTCATACGGTCTTCCTGGCTCTACATCATTCAAGTCTGAGGGTCAGGTTTGCATTAAACTCAAGAGACTTGGTAAGTACAGGGGTCTGGGGAAGAAGAGGAAGGGTAGTCATTCCACCTCAGCTCCTATATATGGACAGAGGCTATTTGTACATGCTACCAGAAGCACAAAAACCAGCCATTTCCAGAGGACAGTTGCCTCATAATTCACCTATTTCTGTAGAAGCTCACTCTTCCTAGCTTTGGTCTGCCTTGCTTACTAAGTCTTTGGCTCTTTCTATAACCTACCCTCAATTCTTGTTACAGGAGTTTCAGGTCCTCTTTGCTTTGATTCAGGCACGGTTCACTAGGTAAAATCCTCTATGTGTGTTTGTAAGCAGAATTTGGTATTTGCTCTGATTCCAAGTATTCAGAGATGCAAGTTAATACTTTCATCTTTGCCTAATTAGATCCTTCCAAGGAAAGAAGGAAGATTAGAGAAAGCAGTCATTAATAGTTTATTAACCAGCAAATATGCTAGAATAAC
Organism: Phoca vitulina; assembly: GCF_004348235.1. Lineage (NCBI taxonomy): Eukaryota > Metazoa > Chordata > Mammalia > Carnivora > Phocidae > Phoca > Phoca vitulina. The sequence continues at coordinate 39,068,346 of NW_022589715.1, read as the reverse complement.
ATGAAAATGGAAAGATCAGGGACGCCTGGGCAGCTCAGTGGGTTAAGAATCTGCCTTTGGCTCAGGTCATGATCCCAGGTTCTGGGATTGAGTCCCACATTGGGCTCCTTGCTCAGCGGGGAGCCTGCTTCTCCCTCTGCCTGCCGCTCCCCCTGCTTGTTCTCTCCCTCTCTCTCTCTCCCACGCTTTCTCTCTGGCAAATAAATAAATAAAATCTTAAAAAAAAGAAAGAAAGAAAGAAAGAAAACGGAAAGACCAATCATCTTTAGAAACTAGAAGAAAAGTTTCTCTAAGTGCCAAATAATTTCTATTTCAGACACTGTCTCAGTCCTAAAGAACAGAATTCTTTACAAGGCACAAATGTACAACGGACAGAAAGTGCACATGGAAATCTTGGGAGGTAGGGAGAAAAGGACTATAGATGTAAATATTATCTTTTATTTATTCCCATGTCTTTTCTTTAAGAATTAAATTAACCAACACCACCTCCAAAATGACTTTACTAGAACTATACTAATTTAAAGCAGACAACTCTTCATGTAAGAAAACTTCCAACAAGTGTCAGCATTTGGACATGCAAAGATAAGCATGTCACTGTTATGATAACTTTCCTTTGCTGGTTTCAGGTAAGTAGAGTCTTAGCATAATTCTTGATATTGATGAAACCATTCAAAACACTGCCTTTAAACATTCATCCAATACATTCCTTAATGACTCAAAAGCAAAATCACTGATCATAATGACATATAAAATGAAGCTAACCTGCCAATGTACCAATTCTAAAAGATGGTGTTTCTAGATGACTTAAAAGAAAAGACTGTTTCTTTATTTTACACTCTTATGAATACTCATCAATTTTCTTAATTCCACTTGTAGGTATAGATCACTACTTTGTGCTCATTTTTCCTTAGAGTGATGCACTGTGTTTTTAATTAGAGGAGAAATAAGATTCATAGTGTATACTGTTTAAAAATTAAACAAAAGACTGAGTTCCTATTTTGCCCGTGGCTGTTTTACTCAGAAACCAATAGTCTACAGAATTCTTAAGATAAATAATTATTTCTTCTGAGTAAGGAGGAAAGGATGCTGATTTCACTTATTTAACTGCCAGGGCATCTTCCAAGGGGGTTAAAGAAAGTAAGGATTAAGAAAAAAAAAAATAGAACCAAAGGGGAAACTGCAATTGTTTGTAAGGAAAAACAAGTGTTTTTAAAACCTTAAAAAGCAAAATCAAATGTTATATAAAGCCATAACATTTTCTTTCTTTTTTTTTTTTAAGATTTTATTTATTTGACAGAGAGAGACACAGCGAGAGAGGGAACCCAAGCAGGGCGAGTGGGAGAGGGAGAAGCAGGCTTCCCGCAGAGCAGGGAGCCCGATGTGGGGCTCAATCCCAGGACCCTGGGATCATGACCCGAGCCGAAGGCAGACGCTTAACGACTGAGCCACCCAGGCGCCCCAGCCATAACATTTTCTAAACTCATCTATTTCCAGTGTTCAGTCCAGTCAAACCTCTTGTTTACTGGACCTATGTAGACCTCTAACTCACCAAGGGTTCCAACTTAATATGCTAGATCAAATCTCAGCCAACACTTTAATGGTATCACAAACAAACCCAAAACAACAACTACCAGGTTCCTGCTTGGCAGCCTAATTCCTAACAAATCAGATATTTTTAGATAAAAGGCCAAAATGATGTTAGAAGGCACAACTAAGTTGTTGCTCAAAAACTGACAGCCTGCACTCAAGCTAAAACAATTGAAACATTCGTTAACTACCTAGTGATAGAAATCCAGCACTGTATTTTCCCCATTCATCCCCTCCCAATACACTGGATGAACTTCTCAAAATTGACAAATGAATTGTACTCAAACAAGCAGTGATGTTACTAAGGCAGGAAGATTAGTTGTCAAGATAGACCATTTCTACCCCATGAAAACTCCCTCATCTTAAGAGCATTTTGATACCTTATCAAAAACGTTTCGATATATGATGTAATATTCATCAGCAGGTCCTTCCTCAGTACAGCCCACTCTTTCAGTTTCTGTGATTATGTATCTTTGCATACTTTCCAAAAATTCCTTGTCACTTCTACTAATGATAGGAGGGAGAACTGCATGTTTATTTATTTCTTGGATGGACATATGTCACAATCTGCACACTTGTTCACCAGAGAAGAGTTAAGTCTTGACTTGCTTTTGCAACAAAACCAAAACTTTGGTAAGCCTGAAAAAAAAAAAGACCATCAATTGATCTGAAGCTTAAGATAAGTTAAGACATTTCTAATAAATTTACAATAAATTAAAACTGGTCTAAAATGTGTATTTGTCATGGGAAAAAAATTTCCCATGAATCTCAGAGATAAATATTTCAACCTATGAATTAAAAGGTCTAACCTACTGTCAAGTGCTATACCTCTGGGATAGAAATACCAAACACCAGTCAATAAAGAGCACTTTTCTTAGTAACCAAGCCTATGTGTCATGTGATTGGGTGGTTTCTTATGTTTAATTCATTACTTTCTAACAGAATTTACCAAGTTTGGAAGCCTCCTCATGATACAAACAAGGTCAGATACTTCTCTACCCATGTGCTTACTTGGCCCAGGCGTAGTCAAGAGAGCTACAAACAACTCATGAATTTATTTTATGATAAACTTTATTATAATTCTTATCATTAAAATAAACATACTAACTAAAAAGTAAGACGTCAGAACTTCTGCTAAAACCCATCCATCAGTGATATCAAAGATAACAGCCCTTTTCTAGCACAGTTTCAAGCAGCTACATTCCATTGCTCTTTAAGTAAAGAATCATTATCCAATTAGAGTTGGATACAGAAATTGATTCCTGAAAACTATTCACATTAACATCAAACAGAACCCATGGCTTGCTGAAAAATGTCTGGCAAGGCAAAACATTTGAACTCTTCCTAACTTCTCCCCCACCCATGTATATTCAGGTATAAAATTTGGAAAATATAAACCAAAGAAAATTAATGAAAAACTAAAAATCATCCACAATCCTCCATCCAAACATAATGATTATTTAATATTTTGGTATATTTCCTTCCAGTTTTATAATTATAAAAATTAGGATCACGCTCTATATTCAGCTTTGTATCTTCATGTTTTCCACTTAATATTAAAAGCACTTTTCCCTATGGTAAGCGCTGTGAATTCTGTAAGACTGATGAATCACAGACCTGTACCTCTGAAACAAATAATACATTATATGTTTAAAAAAAGAAGATAGCAGGAAGGGAAAAATGAAGGGGGGGAAATCGGAGGGGGAGACGAACCATGAGAGACTATGGACGCTGAGAAACAAACTGAGGGTTCTAGAGGGGAGGGGGGTGAGGGGGTGGGTTAGCCTGGTGATGGGTATTAAAGAGGGCACGTACTGAATGGAGCACTGGGTGTTATACGCAAACAATGAATCATGGAACACTACATCAAAAATAAATGATAGTAATGTCTGGTGACTAACATAATAAAATAAAATTAATTTATTAAAAAAAAAAAAGCACTTTTCTATGTTGTTGAATAGTTTTCAAAAACATGACTTCTAGGGATGCCTGAGTGGCTCAGTTAGTTAAGCGTCTCCCTTCCACTCAGGTCATGACCCCAGGGTCCTGGGATAAGAGTCCCATGTCAGGCTCCCTGCTCCGAGGGGAGCCTGCTTCTCCCTCTGTCTGCTGCTCCCCCTGCTTGTGCTCTCTCTCTGACAAACAAATAAATAAAATTCTTAAAAAAAAAAAAAGACTTCTAATGATTGTGTAGTATTTCATGGTATGATACACCATACTTTTTTTTTTTTTTTGAGAGAGAGAGGCGGGGCTCACGCACAAGCAAGGGGTTGGGTGGTGGAGGGGAGAGGGGGGCAGAGGGAGGAGAAGCAGACTCCCCGCTGAGCAGGGAGCAAGCAGGGAGCCTGATGCGAGGACCCTGAGATCATGACCTGGCAGAAGGCAGGCAGCTGCTTAACCGACTGAGCCACCCAGGAGCCCATACTTTATCACTCCCCCACTGTTGGACATTTACACTATAATAAATAATGCTGCAATGAATAAATGTCTAAATCAATTTTACCATGTTTTAGCAATATAATTAATATCTGGTTATTTAAAATGACATATATGGCCTATAAATCCTGCCCACAGGTCATAGGCACGAGAGAGAAACCAAAATAATTATCAAAGTTTAAAAGACCTAATTTACTTTATGTTGATGAACTGGATAATGAAAAACCAATTTATAAATGAACATAAGTAGTTCCAATAAGGTAAAAACCCATAAATGGATCAACAGTTTTCCCATGTGAGAAATCAATTTCCTTATTCATTCATTCAACTAATATTTATTGTTTACTAAATGCCAGCATTATTTTATAGCTAGAAATTCAGTAATAAATAAGATAAAGTTCTTGGTTCCTTGGAGCTTATAATCTAGTAGGAGAAACAGACTATAAATAATGTAATTTCAGATAGTAAAAGATAATGGTCAAAGGAGGAAGGAATGGGTGTGACCACTGGAGACTTAGTGGTTACATCTGAATGCCAGTGGCCTCCTATTAACCTTAGGATAATATCCAAGTTCCTTTACTTAGCCTATGAATGCCCTAGAGGAACCAGGTAGTCCCTTTCTCTCTGTCCAAATCTAGCCTTTTCATGCTCCTGCCCTTCTCATAACCCCCCTCCCCACTCCCATGAATTTGCTGAGAGTCCTGCATAACTCTTTCCCATCTCTGTATTCCCTCCCTCCATCCTCAGCACTCCCTGCCCCCTCCAAGATAACACTCATACCACCACTCTCATTCACTTGGCTTCTACTCGTTTTTCAGATTTCAGCTTATACAGCTCCAGGAAAGCTGCCCTGAATTCCCTTAAACTTGGTCAACTTCTACATTCTCCCATGGTACTGTGCACTTCCTCTATCCATGGTATTATCACTCAGCCACTCTATAATAGTGACTTTCTGTTTACATTCTCTATCTCAATAGGCAGGAACCAATATGTTCTCACTCCCCATTATCCTTCCCTACCTATACACATTCCAGTGCATAGTACAATTTCTAGCAGAATATCTACTTTAAAAAAATGCTTAATAATCAATAATCACTGAGCAATAATGTGGTCTGCTCATAAGACATGACTTGTGGTGCCTCAAACCAGAACACAGCTAAAGTGACCGTTTCTCAGCATCTACAAAATGCCCGAGTCACATAAACCAACTCAGATGACCTTTCACTCCCTCATTCATATTAGACACAAAGGGATACAGAGAAAATGAGTCACAAAGATTCCCAGTCAAGTCTATTGGGCTAGTTAAATAAGCCATTGCTACAGAGCAGAGAAGGCAGTGTGACAAGGGGGCCACAATGGGCTCCAAAAGCCCAGAGGGGCACCTCACTAGTCTGTGGGAGAGGGCAGGGAAACATCTAATGGAACAACACCTAGGGCAATACTTATATTGTGCCGCACTTATTTATTCATTAAGTTGGGGGAGGGGGAGGCACTCACCAACTGTGTCTGCCACTATTCTAGACACTAGAGATACAGCATCAAACAAAACAAAGTCCTGAACCTCTCAGAGGTTACATTCAAACAGGAAGGCAGACAACACCCACAAATACAGATGACACATGGGGCTAAGTTGTATAAACAAATAAAACAAAGAATGGGGACTAGAAAGAAGGTGGGAGGGTGCTATTTTATGCAAGGCATTAAGTTGGGAAAGAGGAAAGCCCTCATGATAAGGTGACATTTTATTTATTTACTTTTAAATCTTTAAACTTTTTTTTTTTTTAAGATTTTCTTTATTTGTCAGAGAGACAGAGACAGAGAGAGCCCAAGCAGGGCGAGCAGCAGGCAGAGGGAGAAGCAGGCTCCCTGCCGAGCAAAGGAGCCTGACGCTGGACTCGATCCCAGGACTCCAGGATCATGACCTGACCTGAAGGCAAATGCTTAACCGACTGAGCCACCCAGGCGTCCCAACAAGGTGACATTTTAAAAAGGAGTTTAAAGATTCCTGGGAGGAGTGGTGGATGCAGACAGAGCAGCAAGTGCAAAAGCCTCAAAGCAGGGCACGTCTGACAAACAGCAGGAAGGCCAGTGGGGCTAGAAGAGAAAGGGACAAAGGATTGATAAGGTCAGAGAGGTAGCTGCCAGATCATGCAGGATATGAGGCCTTGAAGGCAGGACCACGACCAGCTCCCCCATGGGGCATCTTTGTACAGGTTAGAAAAAGGTGTCCCTTTCACTAGGCAGACTTGGCAAGAGGAACGATGGGTTGGAACACGGCCATGTCGTTCCAGTGCTGGAGCAACAGCCTCACTTATAGGAATTTATGCTTCACTCTTGGTGACACGGGAAGTCATTGGAGGGCTATGGGCAGAAGAGTGACAGCTGACATACATCTTCAAAGAACCTTTCTTGCTGCTCTGTGAAGACAAGGGTCAAAGCTGGAAGAACTGTTAGGAGTTTACTGCAATAATCTGGGCAAAAGATAATGGTGGCTTGAATCAGGGTGGTTACGGTAGAGGTGGTGAGAAGTGTTCTGCATAGAGAATAAAGCCAAGAAGAATTTGCTGTGCATAAGAAAGTACGTGGATATGAGAGAGCAGTCAAGGATGACCATAAAGTTTTTGGCCTTAGCAATGAGAAGATGGGAATTGCCATTTACAGAGATGGGAAGAGCAATTTCGTGAGATCAGGACTTCGGGCTTGCCTATGAGAGGTGTTGAGTAGTCAGTTGGATATGTGAGGGTGGAGTTCTAGTGAGTGGTCTGAGTGAGAGATAAGTTTATACGTCATGCGCATATAAATGGTATTTAAAAGTTGAGACAGATGGGGCACCTGGGTGGCTCAGTTTATTAAGTGTCCAACTCTTGATCTCAGCTCAGGTCTTGATCTCAGGGTCATGAATTCAAGCCCCACATTGGGCTCCACACTGGGCATGGAACCTACTTAAAATAAAATTTAAAAATAAATAAAATAGGGGTGCCTGGGTGGCTCAGTCAGTTAAGCATCTGACTCTTGATGCTCAGGTCATGATCTCAGGGTCCTGGGATGGAGTCCCGCATCGGGCTCCCTGCTCAGTGGGAAGTCTGCTTCTCCCTTTCCCTCTGCTCCTCCCTCTCAAATAAATAAATAAAATCTTTAAAAATTAATTAATTAATTAAATAGAGTTATGAGACAGAATGAAAATGACCTAGAAAATGTCAAAAAGCAGAGGTCCAAGGACTGGGCCTTGGGTGGCACTCCAAAGTTTAGAGGTCTGGTAGATCAAGAGAAAGAAGCAAAAACAGCCTGGAAAAGTGTTCAGGAAAGTAGAAGTGAGAGAGGTATCCTGGAAGTCAGGTGAAAAAAAGTGTTTCAAAGAGGGAGGGAGTAATCAACTGTGTCAAATGCTGACAGATCAAGTAAGATTAAATGACCAGTGAATTTAGCAACATGGTGGTGATTAGTGACCCAGAGGAGCTATTCCACTGTAATGGTAGGGACAAAAACCTAATAGGAGTAGATACAATCAATGGAAGGGGAAAACTGAAGACAATGAGTATAGACAACTCTTTGAAGGAGTTTTGTTGTAAAGATGGAGACAAGTTGGCAGAATATGGGATGAACAATGTTCCAGGAAGAAGAAATGGATTTTTAGAAGTGCCAAAGCATGAGAGAGGTAAGCTAGGAACTTCAATTAGCTCAGTCATTAAAGTGTAAACGGAGTAATGGGTTTGATAGAATAGGCTGTAAGGGAGGCAGAGGCAGAATATCATACTAAAGAATTTGGATTTTATCCTGAAGGTGAAGTAGAATAATGACATAATCATCTTTACTTTTTAGAATGTTTTGGAGGCAAAGTGAGGATGCGTTAGAAAAGGAGCAAGACTGAAGACAGGTGAGAAGTTAGACAATTAACTCTTCGAAGAGAAAATTAAGGAGGGCCTGAATTTGGGGTTGGGGATACAGAGGAGAGGGCATAGAGAGATAAACAGAAAAGACATTAGGAAGGCACATTAGAAAAGATTCCGTGGTTTGTGCAGTGGAGAAAGGCCAAAAGAAGGTGTAACTTGCTTCTAACTGGCCCGCCTTGCTAGGCGAGAACCCTGCACATACTCCCAAATTCTTCCCCTTGAAAGATTTCCTTCACAACCATTTCCAAGGTCGCGACTTGGAAATTTTACAACTAGTCGTTCCGCAGGTTTCTTACCCATATTTTAGTTTGAAAACTCCTGAGATTTTCAACATATTAAACTGTTTCACACTAAGGAGTCCTACACGAGGCCCAGAACTTTCCTCTGACTAGGACAGATTTGGGGGTTGAAGACGGGGAGGAGCTACGGGATAGAAAAAGATGAACCCAAGGTTTTGAATACTACCTATCTTTGGCTGGAGCTGGCCACAGGAATTCCCTTCCCTTGGAGGCCAAAGCGTCCGCTGGCACATTGTTGATCTTCCGCCCCTCACCCCCTGTGTATGTGAGTGAACGACACCTTCGTTCCCCGACCCTTCTCCCGCTTAACCTTTTCTCTTAGTCATTTCCGACCCCCGTTTCCACCTCAAACCATTACTCCGCCTCTCCCATCCTCCCTCCTCACCTGAACCCCTTTCTCCAAACACTGACCCCAACACTTGGAGATAGTTACTAGGGAACCGGAGGTGTGGAACTGCACCCTGGGACGAGTAGTCCTAACTAAAAGAAAGCAATGAAAAACTACAATTCCCAGAAGACAGTTCTTTTTCCTCCTTTTTCCTCAATAAGGACCCCCTCAGCCCCACCCCCTTTTAAAGACCCTCCTAGCCACGTGGCTTGTATGGGAAAAGCCTTTTAAAGCCATTTTTCATTTGTTTAAATCTACTATTTCGAGAGCATTCTGAGGGTTAAAGTGAGAAACAAGTTCAGGCCAGAGAGGAGGAATGAGTTTCACGCCCCAGTCCGGCATGTGGCTAGACAGCCTCTGTGACAAGTCCGGCATTTGACGTGGTCGCCTAAGAGGTGGGGCCTCTGGTGGGGGCGCCGGGAAACCCCGTGGGCCGGCGCGTTGCTTTCCTTTCCGATCCGCCATCTGTGGTGAGTGTGTGCTCTTGGCCTCTCTCCGGCCAGTGGTCTACCCGGCGCCCTCATATGTTCCCACGTCTGACCCTTCGCTTCCTTTTCCTCAACTGCAGGTGGAACCGCCGCCAAGATGCAGATTTTCGTGAAAACCCTTACGGGGAAGACCATCACCCTCGAGGTACGGGCTAGGTGGCGTGAGGAAGTCAAGGCCGGAATAAGGGCCTGAAGTGGAGCCAGGGACCCGTGCCGCTTTCTGCCGTAGAATATGTTTCTGAGTCTGGGTTCTGAAAACTGGCCCTGAATTAGTTGTTGGCTTAGGGCTGGCTGTCGATGCCTGAAGTGTGAGCTATCACCTCTTAAGTAGTTAATTAGTAGGGGCTTAGGGCTGGCTCTCGATGCCTGAAGTGTGAGCTATCACCTCTTGAGTAGTTCTGTCCAGGTAGCCAAAGCAGGGGGCCCGCGCTGGGGGAGGGAAGGACGCGCTCTCACCGGTGGGCGCGAGCGCGTGTGGCGCAGCCGCCGCCGTCCGCCCTTGGTTGGGCTCAGGAAGTGTGCTCGCCGGCGGCAGTCCTGGGGCGGCTGCCTGCCCTCTGGGTGAGTGGTCAGCTCTGCTGGGTAGGCTTCGGCCTTCCACCGGCTTGGTTCTGTAGTAACTTGCAAATTGAATTAGGCGTTTATTCTAGTTTCTTACTGTGTTATCGATTCATTTGCTTTTTTAAACTTGTAGGTTGAACCCTCGGATACAATAGAAAATGTAAAGGCCAAGATTCAGGATAAGGAAGGCAAGTAATATTTTCTAGTTCAGAGAAATTAACCTGTACTGGCGCCAGCCTAACTACTGGACATACCTGCTGGTGGTGGGGTGGGAAGAGGTCGGATTGACAAAGTGAAATGCTTTTAAAATAGTAACGAATGTTTGTGAGCATGGGGCCATCCAGGGGTGCTCTTCACATGTGTGGAATTTGGGTGAGCTATTTAATTTTCTACGCCTGCTTGATTTGTAAAATAAAGGTAATGTTACATGTATTAACTGTTGTTGGGATTAAATAAGGTCAGTTGTGCAAGCATTTAAAATCGTGCCTCGCCTATAGTAAGAACTCAGTGACTGCTCTTAGTACCCTTTATTTGATTAAGAATTATCCATAAATCTAAGCAGATACGCTTGTTCTGATGTGACTTGATTTTTTGTTTTTTTGTTTTAGGAATTCCTCCTGATCAGCAGAGACTGATCTTTGCTGGCAAGCAACTGGAAGATGGACGCACTTTGTCTGACTACAACATTCAAAAGGTCTGTTTGGAGGAAAGAGCAGTCCTTTAAATGTAAATCTTACTTTGTAAGTTTTGATCAACACACAAAAGTGGGGGAGAATAACAGACTAGCAGTAGATTTCTAGGTGACTCCGGCATTAACACTTCAGAAACACTGCTGTAGTTTCTCACATTCTGGATTGTGTAGATTGCATCCCATGGTGTGACTTAATATGTTCTTAAATCTTCCTATAAACAAGTCGTTAATTCCCTCCCCCAAAACTTCCTTATGTGTGGTATTGTGTACTTATCACATCCGGTTAGAAAGTGCGCGAAGCTAGTTGCCCCTTAATGGAATATGAGCATTAAATGTAATTATTTTAAAGCCTGTTTCATCCTCTTAACAGGAGTCTACTCTTCATCTTGTGTTGAGACTTCGTGGTGGTGCTAAGAAAAGGAAGAAGAAGTCTTATACCACTCCCAAGAAGAATAAGCATAAGAGAAAGAAGGTTAAACTGGCCGTCCTGAAATACTATAAGGTGAGCTAACTTAATAAAAATGTTTTTATCTGTTGATTAATAAATTTTGTTTGCATCTCTGGTTTCAAACGTTCTTTTAAAGTTTTCTTTTCTTTTTGGTATTTGATCAAGCTTCGTATGATGAGGTTCACTTTTAGCTGCTTATTCCAAACTGAGTTCTGATTTTGAAGTCAGATCTGGGTTTAGGTCTTAACTTTGTCACCACTTGCAAGGCTAGACTACTGTGAACTATTTTGTTGTAATTACTAGTGAGGATTTGGAGCGTTTTGGTTTTTAAATAAAAAAACTACCACTGTTTTGTGATTTTAAAGTAGTTAAATATTTTGAGTCACTTAACTTAGACTTCAGAATATGTTGTAAAATTATCTTAACAGCAGGTTTGTACTTTTTAGGTGGATGAGAATGGCAAAATCAGTCGCCTTCGTCGGGAGTGCCCTTCAGATGAGTGTGGTGCTGGAGTTTTCATGGCTAGCCACTTCGACAGACATTATTGTGGCAAATGTTGTCTGACTTACTGCTTCAACAAACCAGAAGACAAGTAATTGTATATGGGTTAATAATAAAAGACAGGAACTAACATTTAATTGTTGCATTTTATTCCAGTGACTTTGAGTGGTTTTAAGTATCCAATTGATCACACCATTTTGATAAACTACATATACTTTGGCAGAAAAATTAAGATTGTATTTAATATGAACTATCTAGATATAAGCCAGTTTGTTTCTGTCAGTTTTTTATGTCCGCACTATTGAAATTTTGGACCAGATAATTCTTTGTTGTGGGGGCTATCCTTGTGCATCATGGCCTCTACACACCTGATGCCATTAGCACACCACCCATTCTCACCACTAGGTATATCCAGACTTGCCAAATGATCCCTGGGATGGTGAGGAAGGGGGGACCTGCCCATTGATCTCCACTTAGAGAAACACTGATTCGGATGAATTGGTGTTACAGCTTGCCTAAACAAAGGCTGTGACCCATTTGTTTCATACATAATAAATGTAAAAGCTAAGCTTTCAGTAATCAATTAAAAAATGTTATCCTGAGTCCCTCGGTGGTTTGGCTGGGGATATATGCTGTCTATATATAGTACAAGGGAACATTCTTCAATGTTGAGCGTGAAAACTTGGAATTTTAAACACTTTGTTCACTAGTGCTGTCAACATTGAGAAATAGTTTTGAGCAGTATTTGGCACCATATTTTGCCTGTGAGCTAAATTCAGGGAGGTTTGCTTATCTTGGTGTCACTCAATTAAAACATGCAGTTGAAGTTTACTATGAACTGATTATTACATTCAGTGGCATGCCAATACCCTTTTACCATATTCTTTCCAGGATTTCTACTTGGAGACATGCTTAAATAAGGTTTCCTATTTTTGGAGCATTTTGACAAGTTATCCATGTTAACGCTTGGAATAACTACTAGGGTATTTTTTGACCAGATGTGGTGAATTCTTACCTTCAATAAAGCAAAACTAGTTGCTCTCTATAATAAAGCAAGACTTTGTTTATAGTTTTTAATTTATTTTTTAAATCTGCCCAGCATGCGGTTTGAACTCTGAGATCAAGAGTTGCGTGCTCTATCAGGCACCCCATTAATTGTTTATATTTTTAATATAATTTTAAAATCCTGGATCCCAGGAAGTCTTGGCTGGAACTTCTTTTTCTTCATAACAAACAATTTCATCTCCCACTTTAAATTCTATCTTTTCTTCACTCAAACTGAGACCACAATCCATTCCAGTTTTGATGACTGAAATGTCATCTTTATGGTGTTTCAATGAGGTTAATGAACCTTAAGAAAATACAAAAAAAAAAGGTACATATATTGAACAAATAAATACTACTAAGTGCTATATAGTCTGGTATTAAAAGGAAATTATAAATAAACACTGAAATTCTTAAGTTTTACAGTCCTATCATGTTAAATGATAGAACTAAATACTAGGGAAACCAAAGGAAACAAGATTTGGCTTACAGTGAAAGATAACTAAATCTCCCATTTCAAAGGTAGACTAACTTTGCAGAAGATTGGCATTATACTTAGGACTTAATGAGATAAATCCAGTAAAAGACCAGGCAAAAGGTCAAAAGGAGGTAAGCAAATACAATGCTGTAGAAAAGTACAGAACACAGAGCTGGAAAGGTAGTTTGGGGCCAATTTTTAGAAGCTTAGAAAATTAGATTACTGATTTATTGGGATTACTATAGGTGGTTATTATAGATTATCAGAATTTAGAATTTGTAAGGGAGGGAGCCAATCAATGAGACCAGATTTGAGTTCCCAAGAAGGAATGGCCTGAACCAAGATATGGGAGTGAACCATTTCAGATAGTTACACAGAATCAGGTTTTGGTGACTGGATTTGAGGTCTATTAGAAACATTGTGATGTTGCTTACCCTTCCAAATAATACCTCCGTTACGGATTAATTTAAATTTTTTTTGTTTTTCTAACTGTCCCTTTTGGACTCTGCAGCCAGCCACAGGAACTTTTTTCTTCCCTTCTGTTACAGAGAAGGTAGCTAGTATAGAAGCCTCACCTTAAGAAAGAAAAGAATATTAAGTGCACAGAGAACAAAAGATTCTGAGAAATACATAATTTCACATATTCTGCATGGCAAGAATTAAAACTGTGAGAAAAAAACTCATGCAGAGAAAGAAGTCCAGGTTTTCTTTGACTCTGCCAACTTTATTTTCCTGACCACTATTAGAAACATAAACATGAGGGGCGCCTGGGTGGCTCAGTTGGTTAAGTGTCTGCCTTTGGCTCAGGTCATGATCCCAGGATCCTGGGATCGAGCCCAGCATCCCCCCACCTCACCCCCAATAATCAGGGAGCCTGCTTCTCCCTCTGCCCCTCCCCCTGCTCCTGCTCTCTCTCATGCACGCTCTATTTCAAATAAATAAATAAAAATCTTTAAAAAAAATAAACATGAAATCCCTGGGTTTTCATGGAAAAGAAAATCACAAAAATACATGTTTGCCAAAAGAATGACGAAAAAAGTGGAATTCATTTTTTTAGCTAAATAAAATGCACTAGAAGATAATAGTTTACTGTCTGCTCCATAAAAACCTAGTTTTCAGCTGTCCCTCAATATATTTTCTCAAAGAGATCTGTTGTTACCTGACTTATTTTTAATCTCTCCATTGGTAATTTATATCCACTTAAGAGCACTAATTCTGTGACTCAGCTTAATTTTTTTCACTGAAAATTAAATTATAATGACATGCTATCACACACTATAATACACCAATTTACTGAGGTTAGTGTTACTTGTCTCCTAAAAACCCTCATATGACTCAAAAGTTTTCCAAACTGCACTTAGCACAAGAACATACAAATCTCTGTATGGTCACGTTTAGCAGGTGAGAAAAAATCTAAAATCTCTGGACCATAAGAACAGATAAAATGGTTTAATCAGTCTCAGATAAATTTAGGTTTCCATCTGGCCAAGGGATATGCTAGAAAGAAAATTTTTAAATATGTGATACTTAAATGTAAAGTCAACTTTCTTCTCATGGTGGATTTCCCTGCCAGTTTCCAGGACAAAAATCAATGGCTTCCTCCACAACCCTATATATAATCTTTATCCCCTCCCATCCCATTCTAATTTGTACTACAATTAGTTGTTGATGTCTAAACTTCAGCGCCTTTGTATCCTCAGGGCAGAAGCACACGTTGCAGACAGCAGATGTTTATAATACATATGAAGTTACACTGAATAGATCTATAGTAATTTTTTTCTAGAACAAAGGCTATATATTGGAACAGTGAAGGTATTTCAACAGTGATTTACATTTTCCCCTAAACTTTGCTTTCAAAGTGTTACTTACAGCACCTAAGATATGAATGTTTAACATTCAGTGAACACTCACCTATTGGGTGCTCTTCCACAGTGCAGGGCAATCTGCTGCTCAATTCCTCCTGCAAATCCTCAATCAGATGGTAAATGATTTTGTGAAGTTTAATTTTTACTCCTTTTTTTGCAGCAGACTTCTGGATAACATTGCCTGCATTCACATTGAAGCCATATATAACACCTGGCAAGCAGAAATACAATCAATAAAGTAGCACAAATGTTGCATTAAACACTTTTCTTTCAAGCAGAAACTCAAATCTAAATTGTTTTATTTCCTTCTGTGTATATTAAAAGCGAGTAGGGGAGATGAGAAATTCTATCATTTTTCCTCATGAAAACTTACTAGTTTTCAAATTAATGAAAGGATTTTATAAGTTCTATTGTGGCTTTTTTAATTAGGAAAATTTCTTTATGATTTTTATTTATTTATTTATTTTTTATTTTTTAAAGATTTTATTTATTTATTTATTTGTCAGAGAGAGAGCGTGCGTGCACAAACAGGGGAAGGGGCAGGCAGAGCAGGCAGAGGGGGAAGCAGGCTCCCTGCTGAGCAGGGAGCCCGATGCGGGACTCAATCCCAGGACCTGGGATCATGACCTGAGCCAAAGGCAGACGCTTAACCAACTGAGCCACCCAGGCGTCCCTTTTTATGATTTTTAAATCCATTTAAGAGACAAAAGTGCCCACAGTGTGCAAGGCAGTATGCTAAACAAAACTTTTATTTTTATTTTTTTTTAATTTATTTATTTGATTTTTTTTTTTTTTTTTTTTTTATTTATTTGACAGAGAGAGACACAGCGAGAGAGGGAACACAAGCAGGGGGAGCGGGAGAGGGAGAAGCAGGCTTCCCGCGGAGCAGGGAGCCCGATGCGGGGCACGATCCCAGGACCCCAGGATCATGACCTGAGCCGAAGGCAGACACTTAATGACTGAGCCACCCAGGTGCCCCAAAACTTTTATTTTTATACTAGAGAAATAAGAAAACAAAAATTGATTAGGGCTAAAATATTATTACATTATTTTAATGACTATTACTGAATTATAATCTTATTGTCTACAACTTTTTGTGGTTTACTCGTAAGTATTCAGTTGGCCAAAAGATGCCCAATAATAGTTACTTAATTGGTAAAGTTTAAGAGTTATTTTAGAAATGAAAGAAGTTCCATGGAGCTGACCATTTTACCAAAGAATATATTTAGGGGCGCCTGGGTGGCTCAGTAGGTTGACTGTCTGACTCTTTTGGCTCTGGTCATTATCTCAGGGTGGTGGGATAGAGCTCCGCTCTCAGCAGGGATTCTGCTTCTCTCCTTCTCCCTCTGCCATTCCCCCTGCTCACATACTCTTTTTTTCTCTCTCAAATAAATAAATCTTTTTTTTGTTAAAGATTTTACTTATTTATATTTAATTGACAGAGAGAGACAGCGAGAGAGGGAACACAAGCAGAGGAAGTGGGAGAGGGAGAAGCAGGCTTCCCCGCTGAGCAGGGAGCCCGATGGGGGGCTCGACCCCAGGACCCTAGGATCACAACCTGAGCCGAAGGCAGATGCTTTATGACTGAGCCACCCAGGTGCCCCTAAATAAATAAATCTTAAGAAAAAAAAAGGGGGGGGGGAGAATGTATTTAACTGCAAATACTTTGGAGGGAATAAAAAAGCAAAACACTGTTGGGACTCCTGCGTGGCTCATACAGTTAAGTGCTGCCTTTGGCTCAGGTCATGATCCCAGGGTCCCGGGATCAAGCCCCACATCAGGCTCCTTGTTTGACGGGGAGCCGCCTTTTCCCTCTGCCTGCCACTCCCCCTGCTTGTACACTCTCTCTCTCTCTCTGACACATAAATAAATAAAATCTTTTAAAAAAAAGCAAAACACTCTTGCCTTAAGTGAAAAAAAGTAATGCAAACAATTTAAGAGAAAAACACAACCACCTTGAAAGTCTTATCATCAAGAATTCATTCAACAGGGGCGCCTGAGTGGCTCAGTCCTTAAGCGTCTGCCTTCGGCTCAGGTCAGGATCCCAGGGTCCTGGGATGGAGCCCTCCATCGG
This sequence comes from Phoca vitulina, assembly GCF_004348235.1. Taxonomy (NCBI): domain Eukaryota; kingdom Metazoa; phylum Chordata; class Mammalia; order Carnivora; family Phocidae; genus Phoca; species Phoca vitulina. Next base: position 39,051,596 of record NW_022589715.1, on the reverse strand, counting down.
GCTCCCTGCTCTGCGGGAAGCCTGCTTCTCCCTCTCCCACTCCCCCTGCTTGTGTTCCCTCTTTCACTGTGTCTCTGTCAAATAAATAAATAAAATCTTTAAAAAAAAAAAAAGAATTCATTCAACACACTATCAACATTTCATAGTATAGTGTAGACCAATCAGTGCCTAGAAAATTCCTGGAATTAACCAGCATTACTAAAAATACCTTTTCAGTAGTAGAGATAACATCTAATTCTAATCAAGTCCAGTCATGAAGTTGCTCCTTCCTAAGTGATTCATTAATCACTCAATAAAATGTTGGTGCTTTGCTAGGTGTCAGATCTAAAGTGACAGTCATGAGTCACCTTTTTGTACTTTTTATATATCATAAGTTCAACGAATAAACAGCCCCCCTGCCTTCTAGACATTTAAAGCTAAAAACAGTGCTCGCTTTGGAAGCACACACACTAAAGCTAAAAACAGCTTTTAATCTAAGAGACATATAATTTGTAAAATTACCAATAAACAAAAATAGGTAGACAAAAGTAAAAGATGAAGTACTGAAGAGGCTGATTACAGTATTAGGAGCATTCAAAAGTCTAAATAAAAGATAACCAACCTTGGATTGGGTGGGGAACTGGGAGGGGGTAGAGGACACTAATCTTAAAAAAAAACAAAACAAAACAAAAAAACAAGAAACACTACTGGGGCTCAAAAGAGTTCCCCAGGGTTGCAGTACAGGGACAATGAGTGGAGCTATGGCTGCAATACTGCACATCCCATTCAGCTCCATGGCTGGGGCTTGACTACAGCAGGAGGGGGATGCTCATAAGGATAAATGGCAGACTGACTAGCCAACCAACAAAAGACAGAAGCAAATGGTTCACAGTGTGTTCTAGGCAACACAGTTAAACAAATAGGAAAGAGAATCCTTACCACGAAATGTTTCAGCAAGGTTAACATCATTTTCACTGACATCACCCACACCAAAATGTACTAATTCAAGTTTACACTCATGTGAAGCGTCATAGGTATCCATAATGTTCACAATAGCCTCGACGGAACCATCAACATCACCTAAATGCAGAAGTTTAAAATTACCGGTGTTAAGAGGCATTAACAGACACAAAAACAACAGAAATCTATTTAAAGCCATAACAGGAATGCCATTTACCACTAAATCCACTTTTATTTAGGTTTAGCATTATAAATATCTATTTAACTTTAAATAAAGTATAATGAACCAAATGTACATTTACAACAAAATCAGCAAGAAAAATGTTTATTAAAATCTCCCCCAGTGAGGGATGGGCAAAAAGGGTGAAGGAGGGCAAGGGTACAAACTCCCAGTTACAAAGTAAGTAAGTCATGGGATATAACATACAGTATAGCGACTATATTAATAATACTATATTACATATTGGAAAGTTGCTAAGAGAGATCTTAAAAGTTCTTATCACAAGAAAAAAATTTTTATAACTATGTATGATGATGGATGTTAGCTAGACGAACTGTGGTGGTCATTTTGCAATATTTACTAATATCAAATCATTATGTTGTACACCTGACACTAACATAATGTTATATGTCAATTATACCTCAATTTAAAAAAAAAGAATCTCCCCCTGGGGCACCTGGGTGACACAGTTGGTTAAGCATCAGACTCTTGGTTTTGGCTCAGGTGATGGGATCCAGGCATATGTTGGGCTCTGAGCTCCGCGCAGAGCCTGTTTTAGTTTCTCTCTGCCTCTCCCCTGCTTCCTGTTTCTCTCTCAAATAAATAAATAAATCTTAAAAAAAAAAAAACCTCTCCCTAAATGCCAAAATAATTTTAGCTTAAATTTAATGGCCCGAATTAACTGTGAGAATGAAGAAACACATATATTCCAGATATGAGTTGTAAAGTACAATCTTTCCAAAGTCACCTTTAATAATTATAGGAAGTACATGTGAATCCTTTTCTTCTTTCTCTTTTGACTGTAAGTGTTTTTGTTCTTTTTTTTCTTGGTACTTTAGAAATGATCTCTCCTTCCAGTGCATATTGCCATACTTCTCACGGGCTTTCTGATGTGCTTCTTGGTGTTCCTTTCGCTTTTCTTCTATTATTTTCAGATCCTCTTTATTTTTCTCCTGTTCTCGCTCATACTTCCTCCAGTCAACAACTGCGCGTGCCCTTGGCTTTACAGGGAAAAAAACAGGCGTTACCTAACTAAATAGAAACCAGTAACTTATGGGTTAAAAGCTTTGTGTTTTTCCTCAGCTTAGCTTAACTCATACATGAAACCACTAATTTTATAAATTTCAAGAAACTTATAAAACTTTAATCTGGGGGGCTTTGTGTATAACAGATGATTTAATTTAAAAATATTAGCTCAAATTTTTAAAAATTCTGTAGCCAAATTCTAAAATGGCACTACTGGCCCCCTCACAAGCCCTTACAATCTGCAATTATTTGTTAACATAAATATACTTATTTGGTATAACATTATAGATTAATATTTAAAATCACTGTATCATATTTAATATATAGGAATTAAACTTGATATACCTCAGATTCTACTTCAAGAATTTCATCTCCTGCAGAAGGGAGGTCTCTCCAGCCTACAATTCCCACTGGCATGCTGGGACAGGCCTCATGGATTGTTTTTCCATTCTCATCAAACATTAAGCGTACTTTTGCCCAACTCTTTCCAGCAACCAGAATTGAGCCTTTCCTCAAAGTTCCTCTTTGAATTATAGCTGTAGTAACAGGACTAAAAGGAAAACAAATGTATATATTCTTAATGCCATAATCAGGATGTAAGAACACTTTCTTAAGTAGAGGAGGGATATCTTTATGAGACTTAACTATATATAATATGAACACACAGGGTTAATCCCACTTCTCAAGCAAGTTTGCATACTATAAAAACATTTCTACTTAATTGCCAAAAGGTGGAAGCAAACCAAATGTCCATCAACTGAAGAATAAAGAAAATGCACTATAAAAAAAATATATATATACACAATGGAAAATTATACCAGCTTAAAAAGAAGGAAAGCCCTGTCATATGCTCCAACATGAGTGAACTTACCTCAAGGACATTATGCTAAGTGAAATAAGCCAGTCAAAAGGACAAACACTCTATGATTCTACTCATATGAAGTATTTAAAGTAGTCAAAATCAGAGAAACAGAGAATTGAAAGATAGTTCTAAGGGTTGGGGAAGGAAGGAGGGATAAATTAGTGTTTCGTGGATATATGATTTCAGTTTTACAGAATTAAAAAGTTCTAGAGATCTGTTGTACAACGATGTGAATATACTTAATACTACTGAACTATACACTTAAAAATGGTTAAGATGGTAAATTTAATGTTATGCTTCTTTTATCATAATTTTTTTTTAATGGAAAAATAAAAACCGTTTCTATAAGCTTATGGTAGTGGAGGGTGCAGATAGCTGAGTATTCTGACAGAATCCTAATCCTCTTTCTGTAACTAATTTGTTAAGCAGTGAAACTTCTTGCTGATAGGGAGAAAAATTAAAGAAGAGAAGAGCAATCCAAAGACCTTCCCATATATGATATTAATGGGGAAGGACATAAAGAATTTAGGAACCCTAAAATGCAACAATTGCTATTTCATTCCAATTTGTTGGTCCATGAGGCTTTATTTACCAATTCAGTTAAGTCAGTGGGGAAAAAAAAATTCAAACTGAACTACTTACATCATCTAAATGTGACTAGTAGATATATACAGAGAGTTGCTATGGTCTACTGATAAATGCATTTTTTGTTCTGTGTGCTAGTGCCATAAAATGTTTTCAAAACAAATGCTTTGAAAATACTGTTCATGTCTAACAATAATATACAATAAAAATAATACACTGTTATATAATCAAGTCATAAAAACAATGAAACAAAATTATTAAAAAGCAAGCATTTTAACAGTCCTACCCTCTTCCTTTGTCTGTGAAAGATTCTATTACTGTTCCTTCTACTGGACCAGTGGGGTCTGCTTTCAATTCTAACATTTCTGCCAAAGCAATCGTTGCCTCTGCCAAAGCCATCAGATTATCACCCTTTAACAAAAAAAAGGTGTTAATATACAATAATAAAATATTATCTGTAAATTTATATACCAGGGTCAGAAAGCAAAATAATCCTTTACAGTTATATTATACTTTCCTCTTTAAGCATTAAAAGCATGAATCATCCAATTAGAAAGGAAACAAGGAAAGGAGGGAGGGAGGGAGGAAAGAACAAAGGAAGGAAAAGCAAGAAGACCTGATCAAGGGACAGATCTTTCAAGGAAGAATGGCTATTTTATTAAAAGGATGGCCACTAGTGGTGCTCCTTAATACCCTTTCATAAACACATTCTTCATTCATTCTCTCTCCTCCATCTGTCTCTACAATTGTGTCTTCTTCCTCTCACTTTCTTTACAATGCTAATCTGCATTTGAAGTTTATCCAACTGAGCAAGCTTTCACATCTATTATTTCATTTGATCAACTTAAGAGTGCTGTAAAATAAATAAATCAAACATTACTTACACTTATTAAATAAATAAGGAGAAAAAGTATGGACCAGACCCAGGCTTTAAGACATACTCCGTAATCACCAAGCTGTGCAACCTTGAAGAATCACTACTCCCTGGATCTCCTTTCCTCAATTGTAAAATGAGGAAGCTAGATTAGATGATTTGTTTCATGTTTAATGATCTATGTTTACTATGCTTTCTAGGGCTCCCAGATCACACAGCTGATTAAGTGGTGATGGAACTGGAACTGATGGGCAAGGGATTTTTCCATTCTCTGTGTCAGCGAAGAGATTGCTCAGTTGTCAGAGTATAAGACAATGGGGACAAGTGTAAACAAAATCGATGAAATACCTTGCTCACCTATCCTACTAGTCATTTATTCCAATTTACAAAATACTGTCCTGAAAAGCAGAGCTGGGGTATTTCTTTGCATGAAGCGTCCTCTATCTCTACTTGGAAAAAAAGGCCTCATCTTACTTCCCGCCACTCCCTCCCAATTCCCTCCACTTCCCAGGAATCGTCTCTGCCATGCCTCCAAGTCTGCCTAAGCAGCTTTACATTTATCCACTCATCTCTGTTACCTGGGCAGAAAAGGTGACCATGTCTTCAAATGTTTTAATCTTGCCATGTGGCTTTCAGAGTGCAATAGCAATTGGGGTATAGTGGAAAGATAACAAAGCAAGGTGGCATTTTATGAGTTTGAGAGAAAGAGGCAAGGCTTTACTATTAATGGAGGAATGATTGCTAAGCATCTGAGAGGTAACAAATTTAGGAAAACTAAAGATAAAATGAGACCTAACTAGAGGAAGGTGGCCAAATATAGTACCATCCCTTCAGTGAATGATGAGGAAAAAGAGAAGTTTTATATATTATGTATAAACCATGGAATATGGTAGGAATGGACAAAAAAGGAAACTGTCACTTAGCAGCAACCTGTATAGGATAAGAGAATTGGAAAATGCTGTCACAAAGCAGGTACTTAGCTTTCTTGGTGTTTTTCAATCAGAAAATAGTAACTGGTCATTTAAAAGAAAATGGAATTCATCATAAATAACATAAAACTTATAGCAATTTAATTCATAGAAACATTGAATCAATCAGTAACAAACTGAACCTAAATGTTTTATCTTTGTATTAGTGAAGTTTTTATTTAAATCTCCCTTAAATGCCCTAAGACCCATTCTGTATTTTTTCACTATAAAAACAAGTACTTTTTATTACAAATTGGATTTCATTTCTGCTTAAAACAGTCATTAGCAGCTTACTATTACCCTATCCTCACATCGTTTACCATTTGTTCTCATTCTAAGTATCCCATAATAAGAAAAGCATTAGGTCTGGACTTGATCCCCCACTGTCCAGCTGTGGAATCCTAGACTCACCGGTGACTAACCTTTCTGAGCCTACTTTCTAATCTGCCAAACCAAGATAATGATACCAGCTTTGCCTAATACTACTGAGGACTTTTAAACAACAACAGAAACGCTATTTGTCAAGATGTTGTTTCTGTGCACTATGTGCGTTAGGGACAGCAGGCCCATCTGAACACATCATCTCTGAGGTGCCTGCATTTACCGTGAGTGCAGAGATGTGCACTGCTTGGACGTCGCCTCCATAATCCTCACAGACCACATCGTAAGCTAGCAGTTCTTTTTTCACTTTTTCAGGTTCAGCCTCAGCTTTGTCACATTTGTTTATGGCAAGGATGACAGGAACTGAAAGAGAGTTAAAAAGAGTGCAGATGAGGAAACCTTCAATGCCAGGTAGTGAAAGACACCAACCTCTTCTGGCTTTCTCTTTACCCAGTAGATGTACTAAACTAAAAGACAGACCTGAAAAAAACTGCTTTAGCCACCCTCTACACTGCTTTCTGCACATAAAGAAGGATTCTGGATATGAGATGTCAAAACTATCATTATAAACAGATTCTGAATTAAGAATAGATACCTAAGATGATGAAAACCAAACAAACAAAAAACAGCATTGTGGGTAGAGAAAGGCCTACCTTTAAACCTGAATGTAAGATCAGCAACTACACTGAAGATAATCTCCAGGGAGAAAAAAAAATCAAGAGAAGATTCTAATCCAATTCTAAACCACTAGATCATTTGCGTCTTCTTTCCAGGAGCTATTAAGTCATTGTTAAGACCCAACATCTCATCCTGGGGTGAAACTAAGTAGCATCATCGTAAACTTTCTTTTAGGATTTACAGTAACTCTCTACTCATACATACTCAGTTACTGACACACAGTAGATTCTCAATAAATGTTTGCTTAATGAATGAACCAAATAATCTTATAATCTACTTGTCAATATCAAACATACCCTCCCATTAGAGAAATCACATAAAATGCTATGAGATAATTCTCTGGTTGGGTTTCATCAACTTTGCGATTTTCTCAGGTATCAAACAAGAAATTCACAATAGACACAAAAAAGTTATGCAATCCACAACCTACTATTATGAAAAAGTACATTCCATACGGATGAGCTGGAACTTAACAGGGACATGAGAACAGGTATAGAAAGCATGATTAAGAAATTTATCCTATCTCAACTACCTGCTTTGTAATGCAAATCCCTGGCAAATTTATCACTCTCTTCTTTTTGTTATATTCCCTAGAATCATGATGAACATAGCCCATTCCACTAAGACAGTTTTGAGGAATTAAAAGGAAAAAGATTAACAATGGAAAGAAGACCAGATTCCAAGTGTGGACATGATACAAATTAACTGTAACTGGAGGCAGTTCTTGCCATTCTCTGGTTCTCAGTTTTCATGTTGTAAGAAAAGAACTGGCCTAGATAGTGATTGTCAACCTTTTTTTTTTCTCTTGCCAACAAACCTAGGGGAATATGATGCACTCTCCATTAGGTACACTTTCTCAAGACAGCAATATTTTCTCAATGGGTGTAAGATCATATCGGAGTAAGAATGAATATACAAAGTATGTGTGTGGAAGAAGCAAGGGAGAAGATAGCTAAGTGATTTTCTAAAAGTTTCAATTTTACACCTTTGACCAAATAAGAACTTATTTAAAGCATATAAAGGAAAAGTTTCTCTTTATTTTTTTTTTTTTAAGATTTTATTTATTTGAGAGAGAGAGCAAGCATGAGCAGGGGGAGGAGCAGAGGGAGAGGGAGAAAAAGACTCCCCACTGAGCAGGGAGCCAGACTCAGGGCTTGATCCCGGGACTCAGGATCATGACCTGAGTCAAAGGCAGACACTTAAACAGCAGCCACTCAGGTGCCCGGAAAAGTTCCTCTTTAGAGACGAATTCCAGACAATAAATGAACAAGGAATAATAGAATTAGAGTATCAATACTTTGCAACTCCTGATGTATTTAGTTGGTGGATACAAGGAAGTTCATTATTCTATTCTTACTTTTATAACTGTTTAAAATTTCCATGATAAAAAGTTTATTTTTTATTCATTTTAAAGATTTTATTTATTTATTTGACAGAGAGATAGCGAGAGCAGGAACACAAGCAGGAGGAGTGGGAGAGGGAGGGCTTCCTGCGGAGCAGGGAGCCCGATACGGTGCTCGATCCCAGGAGCTTGGGATCATGACCCAAGCCAAAGGCAGAAGCTTAACGACTGAGCCACCCAGGCACCCCTAAAAAGGTTTTTTAAAAAGTCATTGGAAACCATTAAATTCTCACACCATGCCAAGTAAGTAAACAGTATTGGAAGGACTATATTTGTGATCACACATCCCCAGCTGAATCCTACTACACTCTTCTTAGTAGTTATGCCTGTGGGAAAACAATTCAACTGTCTTTGAGCCTTATCTGTAAATAGGTATAATAATCCTGGGATCGCCAAGAAGATTAAATGAGCTACATGTAAAGGGCCCCAGAATAGCGACTTTAAGTAGTAGAACCTTTTTTTTTTTAAAAAGCAACTTCTTTCCTGATACACGTAAGTCAGCCACATGGTACCTTGAGCATCTTTGGCATGCTGAATAGATTCTACAGTTTGTTTCATCACTCCGTCATCTGCAGCTACAACCAATACAACAATGTCAGTGACCTGAGCACCTCTGGCTCTCATTGCTGAGAAAGCAGCATGTCCTGGAGTATCAAGAAAGGTTATCTTTTCCCCAGAAGGCAGAGAGACTGTGGAAACAGAAATCCAAGAACACTAAGGACTCAAATATGTACTTTCTTAATACAAAGGAATATATGTGAAATTATCAAGCAGAATCAACAATTCTTTAAAATGACTTATTCCTTCCATTAATCTTACTCAGGAACAATACAGATCATTTCACACTGAAAAATAACAAAGCAGTGAAACCCTTAGGGTTTTCTTTTCATGTAATAATTTCAAACTAAAACTCTATTTCTAGAATATACTTTTCATAAATATACCAACTGGTATCTATTCTGAAGAGAGAACAGACCAACAGTTATATAGGCAGTCTCCCCTTCATTAGCAAACATCAGCTGCACAACAAAGGCAATTTAGTATATGGTTAGGAGCTCAGGATTTAAGCCCAAACCCAGCCTTGAGTGTAAATCCTGGCTTTGCCACTTACTAGCTGTGTATCCTGAACAAGTAATTTAATCTACACAAGCCTCAGCTTCCTTATCTGTAAGTAGGAATATTAATACCCACCTCATGATGTTGTTGTGAAGATAAAAATATAAAGCATATAAATAAGGTGCTCACCACAGTGCTGGGCACATGCTAGGTGCTCATTAAATGGTAGATGTTATTTAATTATTATTAGCAACATTATCACAACCTAGCATTGAAGAATTGTAGGTTCATTAAACCAAACTAAGAATAAGCCAGAATAAAAAGGTAATAGAATTTTCTTCTTATAGAATGTACAAAATAAGCTTTGTTAACCACCTGCTCTACATTTCATCAGACCACTGGCTTTAACCTTTAGGCTTCCCTTTTACTTTGAATTTGTCTATCTCATACTATGACACTTGATTTAAGAAAATAGTATGTAGGGTTCCCAGGCACATTGTAAGGTAATGTGTGTCCATACCAAGAAAGGCACCAATGTGCTGAGTGATGCCTCCAGCTTCCATTGCTGCCACTTGAGTTTTTCGCAGTTTGTCAAGTAACGTCGTTTTCCCATGATCAACATGGCCCATTATAGTAACAACTGGGGACCTTGGGGTTAATAAAGCTGGATCTGCCTGAGGCCTACAATTAACAGCAAAGGAGTTTCATTTCTTAAATATCTTTATAGCCAGTGAATTGTTTTGCAGTCATCTCTGTGAACTACCATTAACAATAAAACCCAACATTCAGCTTTGATTAGATGTAACTATCTTCCTCTTCCGTAAGTACAATGACCTATGGCAAAATATATAATGACTGCCCACGTACAGTTGGCATCTTCATAACAATAAGCAGACAGAATAAGATTTTTAAATTCAGGATCAATATACACACTCGGCAAACTAAAAAAATAACCCTCAGAGTTCTATAAACTGAATATACTTACTGATGTTTTAAACACTTTGAAGAAAAGTTTAATCTACGCTCCCACGTCATTTTAATGGCAAAAAAATTTTAAGGTATATTTTTCCATTATAAAGTGTGAATGAAACTATGTGGTTTCCTTCCCCCAACATACATGGTTAAGTTTTACCTTCTTACAGCATCTTTATTTTCTCTGACTTTGTCCTGTTTTAATTTGCTCCATTTTAACTTCATCCCCGCCTTCTTTACCACTTCTTTGATCCAGACTTCATCTAAACGTGAGTGTGCTTCTAGTGAATCTATGTCAATAGCAGTGTTCATTAAAGCTTCATATACATAATCTGGGTGGAACAGATAAGACCTTTTAGGATAATGAATTAAACATTCACAAAAGTAACCTCTATTAATAAATGTCTATATATGAACAGTACACTCAATGAAAAGAATAACTTTATAAGCTGTTTCTCTAATGTTAACAAATCACAAACAAGCTGAAAGAAAATAATCTTTAAAATATGATTTACTTATATTAACATTACTTCATTTATAAATATTTGAATATTTATGTACCATAAGAATCATCTGAGCTACCAATAAAACATTACATGTTGTATACATTTATATTGAGCAGTTTATCACAGCCTAGTTCTTTGAAAACTTGTAGTTACCTTTGTCATGCATATACAAATGTGTACACATAGACATTCGATTCTCATTATTCGTGGTGGGTATGTTCTATAAACCCACCACAAATACTGAATTAATAACACTAAACCATCACTCTAAGGGGAAATACAAGGTTAGGTTCCTGCAGTTCCTGATCACATCTTCATTAGCCAATCAATACATATTATGTGTTTCCGTTTCAAGACATCTTATTTAATATACACTGTCGATTCGGTAACGTTGAACTCACAGCCAAAAGCACTAAACCCAGTACATGAACAAAGTTTATCTAACACATGTATTTTCTCTGTAAAGCACATTACAGCCTTCTTGCAAGTTAGTAACACTAAACATTACTTCATTCAGCACTATGCTTAGGCTAATCAGCAAAATCAACAAAAAGAACAAAAATGTGAAAACATGACACTTAAATGAGCCACAAAATGACGATTGTTTACAGCATAAGAGCTAAAGCAAGAAGGCTAGATGTTGCCTTGTTGAACCTCAGCTAGGAATGTGTGATTGGACAACTCAAATTTTTCACTGCTCCAGGCATGTCCAGGAATGACTGCAAAAGTATTCTGAATATTGATTTGGGGGCTATAAATACATTTTAGAGAATTCGGCAATACAAAATCCCCAAACAACAAGGATCAGTTGGATGTATACATGCACACATACACAGTGTTTCAGAATAAACATACATACATATAATTTATTTATTTATGTACCTATTTAGGGTGTCCAAAAAGTCTTAAAATATAGGAAAAATATTTACTTGGTATTCTTTTTTGCATTTTATTTAATGTACTTTGTTTTCATTTCAGTCATATTTCCCTGTAGATGATAAATGAATGTATCTGTGATGATAATGAAATAAAGTAGATTTATGTTTCTAGACTTTCAATCACCCTTTAAATATGTATTTCGAGAAACAGATGTGAAACAAAGGGATCCTCAAATAAGCAGAACACAGTATGAAAAGAATATCCTATTCACTAGTGTGCAGGTAAATGTTTACTCACAAGACTCTCCAAAAAAAAAGAAAAAAATCCCTGATTGTTATAGCATTTCTCAATTTCCATAATGCAAATACTCCCACCATGGTTGATTACAGCTACCAACATGAAGTCACTGAACACAGAGATGGAAAGAGATGGGCAGTAGCACACCATTATATAGTACTCCCACCATATAGGTACATGGCGTAAATAACCTCAAGAACACAGAAGATAGCAAAACACAGTAAAAATAATTAGGAGTGAGGGGTTTGATGAGTATTTATTACCTTTGTTTATGATTTAATTTTTGTAATGGTTGTGTTTACCAGCTCACATACTTCCTCAGAAGTTAGCAATTGGCCCAAAAGTTGGTGCAAGCCAGGCCCAGACATCACTGATCCTACCCTGTAAAGCCTAAACCCTTTCCTATGTATAGCCCCACCACATCCTTTCCCAAGAAAGCACATTTTAAAAGAATGATACAGTGCAAATTCTCTATATGGATATGCACTCAGAGAACAATAAAACTCTAAACATATAAATTATAATGAGTACAATTCTGTTTCTACTAATGCTAAAATCCCTAATAATCCAGTAACCACAGTTTTCCCTCGTTATCCTAAACTTTTGAAAGTAGCTTATACAGAGAATCTCTTTCCCTCTATATTAAATGCATTTAGTATTAACATATTATTTTATCTTTATCCAAGACTTAAACATTTACAAATAGAAAAGTGCCCAAAGCAATTCAACCAGAAATATTACATCTTAAGTTATTTTAATTGACCCAGGGGAGGAAAAAAAAATCTACTCACGTTGCTAACATAGTGGTTAAAAATATTTACCATCTTTTTTTTTTTTTTTTTTTTTAAGTAGGCTCCAAGCCCAGCATGGAGTCCAACACAGGGCTTGAATTCACAACCCTGAAATTGAGACCTGAGTTGAGATCAAGGGTCGGATGCATAACCGACTGAGCCACCCAAGTGCCCCAAAATATTCACCATCTTTAATTCAAATAAGATGCAAATATAATATTAAATAAGCTTTAAATAGATAACTTTTATTTAAATTATGTATCAGTTTTGGGGCTAGAGCACCAATCCATAGGATTAAACTTATATTTTAATTATACTATTTATTTGGCAATACAAAAGAATTATTACAGTTACGGGGGGGAGGCAATGTTTAAAAAAATCCTCAGGGAGCTTGGGTGGCTCAGTTGGTTGAGCGTCTGCCTTGGGATTTCAGCTCAGGTCATGATCTCATGGGTCCTGGGATAGAGCCGCCTCAGGCTCCCCGCTCAGCAGGGAGTCTGCTTGGGATTCTCTCTTTCCCTCTCCCTCTGCCCCCTCCCCCCGACTTGTGCAGCTCTCTCGCTCTCTCTCTCTCTCTCTCTAAAATAAATAAACAGATTAAAAAAAAGAAAGAATCCTCATCTTTAAGTGATAAATACAGACATAATTATGGGTTGATAGATTAATAATTGTCACTGCCTTATGCATATATTATACTTATTATTCCATTCTTTCTGCTTTCATATATGGATGAAAATTGCCCATAATAAAAGTCTTAAAAGTTACATCTATTATCAATATTATTTATAAAATTATATCAGTACAGTTTTCTTTGGAAAAATTATCAATGATACAGCCATATGTATTTGTTCTCTTAAAGTTTTTTTAATAAAATGATTACACAATCCACTGCAAAGTTATAAAAATGCAAGACGGGGTGAATTTTCTATTCTTTGTAAGGATGTATATGTACAAAGAGTGGTAACACTTTCAGGCAGGAAATACATTAAAATTCTAGCTCTGCTGTAATTTATAAAATAACAATTCTTGAAAGATAATTTGGTCTGTGAATAAGAGCATGGCCTCTGTAGCCATACTCCCTGAGTTCAAATCCTCGCTCTACCACATACTGTGGCAATTATTTATCCTCTCCATGCCTCAGTTTCTCAACCTATAAATGGGGGTAATAATTACATCTACCTGTAGTGCATTGTGAGAATTATATGAGTTAATATATATAAAGTACTGGTGCACAGTAACAGCTCAATAATATGAGTTATTATTTTTTTTTCCAAGAGTCTGCCTTGTCACTTTATTTTGCTACAATAATAGGCTATTTCTTATTTACTGAATTTTATTTTTTTTTTGAAGATTTTATTTATTTATCTGAGAGAGAGAGAGTGCTCGCACAAGCTGGGGGAGAGAGGGCAAAGGCAGAGGGAGCAGCAGACTCCCCGCTGAGCAGGGAGCCTGATGTAGGGCTCGATCCCAGAACCCTGGGATCTTGATCTGAGCTGAAGGCAGATGCTTAACTGACTGAGCCACCCAGGCACCCCATTTACTGAATTGTAATGTCAGTTTATAATGGGAACTCAAATTCTGTTCCAATAATCCTAAATTGGTAATAAATACACCAAGAATGCAATGAAGGAATAAAAAAAAAAAAAGGACAATGATGCTATACATTTATAAATAAAAATAGTGGGCGCCTGAGTGGCTCAGTTGGTTAAGCGACTGCCTTCAGCTCAGGTCATGACCCCGGAGTCCCGGGATCAAGTCCCACATTGGGCTCCTTGCTTGGCAGGGAGTCTGCTTCTCCCTCTGACCCTCCCCCCTCTTGTGCTCTCTCTCTCTCACTCTCTCTCTCAAATAAATAAATAAAATCTTTAAAAAATAATAATAATAATAAATAAAAATAGTATTATTAAAAGTTACTACTAAAAAGATTTTTCTGCTGGCACTACAGATATTGTTACGAGTGAAAAAGAAAATCAGAAATCACAGACAACAAAGGGAAAGTAAGTTAAGTATAAATACAGTCCTTCAGTCCAAAAACATTCTTTGGACTTACTCTAAAAGCCTATAGAATTTCTGAGAAACAGGTGCCTGGGTGGATCAGTCGTTAAGCGTCTGCCTTTGGCTCAGGTCATGATCCCAGGGTCCTGGGACCGAGCCCCACATTGGGCTCCCTGCTCAGCGGGAAGCCTGCTTCTCCCTCTCCCACTCCCCCTGCTTATATTCCCTCTCTCGCTGTGTCTCTCTCTATCAAATAAATAAATAAAATCTTAAAAAAAAAAAAGAATTTCTGAGAACCAAGGGTTAGTGTAGATAAGAAAATATTTTCCACTTTTATTAAAAGCAAAATCTTAAGAGAACTATATTTGGCAAAGAGATAAGAAACTAATAAGAGTGTGTGACCTAGAGTGAAAAATACTGGAATGATTTAACATCTTTTTAAACCATCAGTCTAATTTTCATCTTTGAACGTCTTGGTCTCATTGCAAATAAAAATGCCAGGTATTCCATTTCCCATATTTTTCCTCATAAAATTATCTCACCCACCTATGTCTTTTTTCATTGCTCTGGCCAGTTCCTCAATAGTCATTCCAATCCATACCTCCACCTCCTTTTTGGATTTTGTTGAAAATGACTGAGATTTCTGTGATCTTTCTTCCTAGTAAAAATTCAGGACGCATACAGAAGGAAAAATAAAAATTTTAAGTGACAGTGTAGATTTATTCTGGAATATCTACCACAATAACGGCTCCTATTTCTAACAACACTCCCACAAATAGCTAAACCTCAGACTAAAATTTACAGTCCTGCACCCCTAATTCACTATTATATACTAATTTCCAAGTAATCAAATTCATCAGCATTACTGAACAACAAACTAGAACTTCCCTTCTTCACAAAGATTTACTGCCTGGAGTGCAGCATTAAGGAATAAAGATTCTGGAAATTACAAAATACCCAAAATGGATTTCTACTCATGGCTATAGGCACTTTCATCTCAGACCAAATAATATAGTGACTGATAGAAATCTATACCTACCTTCTTTGTTACTAGAAGCCTATATTGAGATAAAACCACCCCAATGAGCGGGTCTGTTTGCCAGGGCCGGATGCAGAGCTGAGCTGTCCACACCGGGTAAGCAGATGAAAACACATGATTCCACTGTGCTAACATTCTTCTTTGACCTAGGCTGTGCAGCTGCCTAAAGACAGTGTGAAATCGTAGCAAGTTCTCCAATTTCAGTATCTTCTGGTTCATGTTTCCCCTGGAGAAAGTTTTAAAATAGTATCTTGGTTAATATGAAAATCAAGTTAGCAAATATTAAGTGGATATCTACTCCATGAAAAACACTGCGCTGGAGTTATAATAAGTAGAGCTAGATTCCTGCCCTGAAAGAACTCACAGGCTAATCAGGGAGATGGAATTCCATACTACTCTCTAGATGTTAACTATCATTATTGTTAATGTTCCTACCACAACAGAACTGAAATACAACTTACAAAGGGATTTTTTTTCATTCTTGAAACATCAACTAACCAGATCACAACTAGAGTGATGGGATCGAGCCCCGCATCGGGCTCCCTGCTCGGCCGGAGGCCTGCTTCTTCCTCTCCCACTCCCCCTGCTTGTGCTCCCTCTCACGCTGTCTCTCTCTCTCTCTCCCTGTCAATTAAATAAATAAATAAAATCTTTAAAAAAAATAAAAATAAAAATAAAAAATAAAATGCAAATTTGAACTCATCAGCTCTTTGCTAACCACCCTCCAGTGGCTGGCCATTATCCCGTTTCAAGAAAACATGCTATATAAGGACTCATTATCTGCCCTCTGCTAACCTCTCACTTCATGTCTTACACTCTTATAGTTCCCTCCCTCCTATCTCCAAGCTTTTGTTATTCTGACCCCCTGTAATCTCCAATGGCTTGTCATCTCATTTTTGAACCTTTGCATATGCTATCTCTTCTTGGAATTGTCTTTCAAGCCTCAATATTCTTCCCTCTTCCCCCCTCCCCCTCCCCCCAAAAAGATGCTTTAGAGGGGAAAGAAGGCACCTAATAAACATCTATTGAATAATGCCTTCTGAATATTATTCTTGGAATGAAAGAACAGCTACCTAAGAGAAAACTGCAACAGAACTCAATGGTGTAGTTCAGAACTCAAGAGTATAGTTATTTTTCTCCTTGAGTCTTCTTTCTGCTCTCAGTACTGCATTTCTACAGCTTTGCTTTTCAGTTTTTAAAAAGCAAATAAATAATGTGAGATGTACATGTTTTCTCAACAAACATTTCCTGAGTACCATCTTCCAGACATTACATCTGAGGACGTTGATTCAAAGTTTAATGAGCTAGAGTCCCTTCCTTCAGAATTTACTGTCTTTAAAGAGCTCCAAAATAAGATTTCCAGGCACATGAAACACCTCAAGAATGGCACATTTTAAAAAAGCTTATTTAGGTACATGTCCCTGGCTTAAGAAGTGAAGGGATTCCTTTAGGAAAAAAAATTTTAATGAGTCTAAAACCAGACCTGACAAGGGCATAAATTAACGGAATGGAAAGAAAAGCACTACATGGAGACTAACCAAAGCACAGATAACTGAGGCAGGAATCAGAAAAACACATTGGGGGCAATAATCCAGCTGTGAAAACTGAAAGGAACCTTACTTGCTACTTTTATCCCAAGCTCCTCATTTCACAGAAAAGGAAAATGAAGAGTCCAGGGACGTCAAAAAGATTTCTCCAATGTCATACCACCAATTAATGACAGTCAGGCCTAGAAGACAGGCTGTCTGACTCCCAATTCGGTGTTCTTTCGCAGCTAGGATATTCTTATCATGGAATCTGAAAAGAGATGCTGGAAAGACGTGGCTGCGTTGGTGGAAACGGCTGAATGTAGGAGGTGTCAGCCTTGGAATTTATCCGAAAGGTAAAAAGAAGTCATTGTAGAAAAATGACGGCCCTGGTGTGGCTTCGCCTCGAACCCGGGCTCCGGCCCGGGGCAGCCGGGGCGCGCGGGGAGCGGGAGTCAGCCCGCCGCTTCGGGGCGAATAACGCTTTCGCTACGCCTGAGGCGGGGACACGCAGGGATTAAATGCCCCGCGGAAAGGCTTCCGGTCGCTCAGTGTTTACAGCCCGTGCCGCTGCCACTTCAGGCCAAACAATACACGCTCCCCGGGACGACCCGGCAAAGGAACCCCACTCACTTCGCTGCTACATTAGACCTGGGCGTCCGGATTCTGAATCACCTTGCGGACCCGGGACTGCCCTCCGTCAGTCCGGCAGTCCGTCCCCGAAAGGGTCCCCGTCGGACTTCCGGTACCGCCGGAAGCGGTCCTTCCCGGAATTCGGAAGCCCGAATCTGAAATAGCTGCGGCGGCCAGGAGTAGGGTTGTCGGAGGTGCCCCAGTGGGCCCCCAGAGGATAGGCGGGGATAGACGCTCCTTCAGCCTGTGGCCGCCTCCCGGGGTCAGCCGCGCGTCGGCAGTCGCTTCTGCAAGTCCCTTTACTTTTCTGGGAAGTCCCTTACTGCTACCCTGTGGCTTGAGCGGCCTTGGTGCTGAAATGCTGAAATGTGGGAGAAAGGACCCATACCTAAGAAGGAGGGGAAGATGCAAGGGAACGTGGTGATAGAACCAGCTAGTACTCGGCGAGAGTAAAACTGGAAGCTCTATGTCCTTTCAGTGGAGAATGGTATTTACTATCTAAGCTCTGGGTGTTAGGTGTCTTCATTGTTACTGGAGTTTCACTGCTCTCAAGCTCTCTGTGGACAAAACTAGGGAATATATATATACACACACACATGCACACATTTCATCCATATACATTGAAAATCATGAGTTCTTACTAATATCACCGATTCCGATCTAAGACCACAGGTTCACTCTAGTCTTTTCCTTTTCCAGGTTTGTAACTTCCTTTTTTGGCAGTGAGAAACTTGACTTTCATCAACCTTGACAAATTTAATTATTTGAGCAATTCCCTTGTATGAAACTGATCTTCAACTTGGCCACCATCCCCTTCCTTGAGCTTATGTTCTCCTTACCTCTTTTCAGCTTGGACTCCCCAGGCCAATCCACCCCTTGAAGTGGATATCCTCCACACCCTGGTTGGAGTAAAATGTTAAAATTAGGGGAAACAGAATGAAGGACATTTGGGAACTTTCTCCTCTGTCTTTGCAACTTGTCTGTAAATTTACACCTATGCAGAGCCACCAGAACCCCCTACACACCCCATTCCTGCCCTACATCTGTAGATGCCTATCTTACTCTCACCTCTAATGGCTTTAGGACTAAATTGTTGAGAAAGGGGAGGGATGCAGAAGGGGTCTTATTCCCACTTCATCTCATGTCCTTTGTTGGCCTTCTAAAAGTCTGATCATGGGGCACCTGGGTGGCTCAGTCGTTGGGCATCTACCTTCAGCTCAGGTCATGGTCCCAGGGTCCTGGGATCAAGCCCTACATCAGGCTCCCTGCTCGGCAGGGGGCCTGCTTCTCCCTTTCCCACTCCCCCTGCTTGTGTTCCCTCTTTCGCTGTGTCTCTGTCAAATAAATAAATAAAATCTTTTAAAAAAATAAAAACAAAAGTCTGATCATATTAACCATGAAACAAAACATGTTTGGACATGGGACACTTAACCACGAATAATATTTCATATTGCCATCTTCTTGGTGAGAGCCATTTCTCAGAACTATTAAATAATAGGCCATAAAATACACTTGATAAGCAAACTTGAATCGAAAGAACAGTAAAAACAACGAACAAAAAAACCAAAACAGGGGCCAGGCCTGGGTGGCTCAATCAGTTAAGCATCTGCCTTCGGCTTAGGTCATGATCCCAGGGTCCTGGGATCTAGTCCTGCTTCTCCCTCTGCCCCTCCCCCCTGCTTGTGCTCTCACGCTCTCTCTCTCTATCAAGTAAATAAATAAATAAGTAAATAAATAATAAATAAATAAAATCTTAAAAAAAAAACAAAAAACAGAAGCAACGGTATTGCAGCCCTTCCCTTTCTAGCAAATGGCTTGAACTTTTACTAGTTTTGCCTTTCAACTTGCTCCCTCTACCAACCTTTTTCTTGCCTTTCAAGATCTTGACTGAAAGCTCCCCAGGGGGCTAGGTCACTTCAATATCCAGACCGACTATAGTTCTTGGTGATAATTAGGGCTAGACTGCCTTCCATGAAAGAGGCAAGGCGATTGCTGCCAAGCTGGGAAGACAGTGCTACAAGGAGCTACATTCATTTCACTGGGCCTCTTCTAGCAGGAGGACATCACAAGGAACAACATAAGAACAAGCGTCTTCCAAGGAGCAACTGGTCAGGGCTGCAGGAAAGCAGACCAAAATGACAAGATTTAAATCTGTTTTGTTTTCTGTCTCAAGTGTCATTTGTTGGCTTCATAAAGCAAAGAAACCCTGCAGTAAAAAATTGCTAGAGAAATGGTGCCAGGCATTTTTAAACTAGAAATGACTTGAGAACCTGAATCATGGCAGCCTAAAATTATCCATAATAGTTATAATCCTCACTTATCTCTTCATTGCCAATTATTTACCAGTCATGTAAATATTATATTTAATATTTTATACAGCAGTTGTTCTTGGTGCATTAGCAGATTTGAGGCCCACTGATGATTCAGTTTTTCTTTTTCTTTCTTTTTTTCCTCTTTTCTTTTTATATTTCAGTTTTTTTTTTAAAAGGAGCGAGTTGTGTACAGGGGGATTAAATGCTTTATAGACAAGAAAAAAAAACTATGCTAGCACCAACTTACTCATCATCCTCTCATCCTCCTCGTCTTGCTCCTCTTCCTCCTTTTTCTTGCTTTTTTCGGCCTTGCTGACTCCCTTTTTTGCCGCCTCAGGCGTCCCTTTGGCTCAGTGTGCAGTGATGTCCTTTTCACATTTTCCCTGCAGCCTGGCAGCCTTCTTTTCACGAGGCTGCTCGTCATCCGCAGCAGCGTTACTCCACATCCCTTCCAGTTTCTTTGCAACGTCACCAGCGGATAGACCAGGATGTTCTCCTTTGATTTTAGGGTAATACTCAGAACAAAACGAGAAAAAAGCCACAGAAGTGGGTGCATTGGGATCCTTGAACTTCTTTTTTGTTTCTCCTTTGGGGGGGCATAAGTTTTCATTTCTCTTTCACAACCGGCCTTGTCCGCCTTTGCCACATCTTCGAATTTTCCTTTCTCTTCCACCCCTCTGAGTGTCTCTTAGAAAACTTTGAGCAGTTGACTGAAGCATCTGGGTGCTTCTTCTTGAGCTTCTGTCGGCAAGTTTGTGCAAAGAATGCGTATGATGACATTTTGCCTCTCGGCTTCTTAGGATCGCCTTCGCCCACGTTTTATTATTTTCCTCAGTGAGGCACAGAGTTGTCCAGTGCCCGTCTGGCTCTCACTTGCCCTGGCGCTGTCTCTGTGGAGCTCACTGTAGACCAGTGGCTGTGAGAGCGGGAGCCGGATGCGACCTCCTTATTCTCTCTGCTCTGGAACCTCTGTTTTTCTTGACTCTGATTTGACAACCTCTCCCGGTGAAAAATTGGCAATCTAGAGGTCAAATTTCGGTAAAGAGAATTTATTGTAGATGTGTGGCTTTTGGGAAAATCACTAAACCTAAATAAAAACGATATGTATCTCTCATCTGATGTACTAAGGATAAGGCATTGTTCTCTTTTTAAAAAAAATATTTACTTACGTGTTAGAGAAAGAGAGACAGGCAGAGGGGAGAAGCAGGCTCCCTGCTGAGCAGGGAGCCCGATGCGGGACTCGATCCCTCAGAACCCTGGGATCATGACCTGAGCCCAAAGGCAGATGCTTAACTGACTGAGCCACCCAGGTGCCCCTGTTCTTTCCCTCTCTCTCTCTCTTTTTAAAGATTTATTTTATTTATTTTAGAGAGAGAGCACAGCAGGGAGGGGCAGAGGGAGAGGGAGAGGGAGAAAGAAACACAAGCAGAGTCTGTGCTGAGCACGGAGCCCGACTCAAGGCTCGATCCCCCAACCCTGAGATCAGACCTGAGCCAAAACCAAGAGTCGGTCACTCAACGACTGTGCCACCCGGGCACCCCTATTCTTTTTTTTTTTTGAAGATTTATTTATTTATTTGAGAGAAAGAGCACGTGAGCAAGGGGAGGAGCAGAAGGAGGGGGAGAGAGAGAGAGAGAGAAGTAGACTCCCCACTGAGCACGGAGCCCGACTCTGGGCTCAGTCCCACAACCCTGAGATCATGACCTGAGCCAAAATCAGGAGTTGGAGGCTTAACCAACTGAGCCATCCAGGTGCCCCAAGGCATTGTTCTTAATGCTTTATAGTCATCATCTATTTCAGTCCTGCAAGATTGAATGTCTTATTTTTGCACATCAATTTTAACAAACCAGAGGGGCTGCATTATCACTGTGAATGTTAAGTAACTTGTCCAGGTCACATCCTTTGTGATTGGTGAGAGGGACCTAAATTCAAGTCTGTTTGATTCCAGTGCCGTTTCTTAACCATTTCCATATTTGAAGAAGCTGAATTGAAGATCTTTAGGGTCCTATTCAGCTTTGAAATGTTACCTTTTGAACATATGAATGTAAGCATTTTTTTCATTTAATTTGGTATCAACCTGTAGTCCATGCTATGTAGTAAATCTTTGTGTTTCCATTAATATGACCACTGCTATTAAAGCTCTTTATGGAAAACAGTAAGAGTAATAACTTTGTATATTTCTAGTCAACAACATGATATTAATCTCCAGTAACCTCTAATATGAGCCAAACGAATACTCATTAAAGATATCTGCAGTGGGGGACACCTGGGTGGCTCAGTTGGTTGGGCGGCTGCATTTGGCTCGGGTCATGATCCCAGGATCCTGGGATCGAGCCCTGCGTCGGGCTCCTTCCTCAGTGGGGAGTCTGCTTCTCCCTCTCCCTCTGCCTGCCTCTCCACCTGCTTGTGCTCTTTCTCGCCCTCTCACGCTCTCTCTCTGGCAAATAAATAAATACAATCTTAAAAAAAAAAGATATCCGCAATGGATTTTCATCAACAATGAGATAGTTCTCTCTTTATCACTAGCAACCAAATTACACAAAGCTTTCTGTGGGTTTCCTCTTGAGTCTCCTCAACTTCACTGATTTCTTCATACACAATCACATCTCTTTAAAAATGTCTTTTTGCTGTAAAGTCTTTAATTTCATTCTTTCCAGCTTCACTGAGGTATAACTGACAAAATTTTAAGATATTTAAAGTGTACAATGTGACGATTTGGTATACATACACATTGTGAAAGTATTCCCCTTCCATTGAGTTAATTAACAGATCCATCACCTCATAAATTTACTTATATTTGTTTATTTATTTTTTGTTGGGAAGTTCTAAGTTCCACTCTCTTAGCAAATTTCAGTTATACAATACAGCATTATAAACTAGAACCACATTGTTACACATTAGGTCCTCAGACCTTGCTCATCTTAGAACTTTTGTACCCCCTTACCAACCTACATTTCTTATTCCAACATTCTTGTCCTATCTCTTTCCCAGTGAGTATGAAGACTTTGAATAAGACACTTAACTTTTCTGGTGATCAGTATCTTCATTACAAAATTAAGAAGGTTAAATTCTTAGAGTATTATTTTTGAAGAGTTTAAAAATGTTAAATATAAAGCGATCATGTGTCTAAAGATGTATTTCACTCATTAACAAGAGAACCAACAAGATGGTAAGCCTTGTTCAAAGAGAATTGAGGAGTGCCAAGTATTTACAGTGGCTGAAAGAATGAATGCTTGAACAAGATTACTAATATAGATACGAAATTGGTTAATATCTTACAGCATGATAAAGCTGTAACTTTTGGGTTTATCTTTTCAATGGGACAAAACTCATTTATATTACTATCAGTTTTCCACACATTAAGATCTACCCTTACAGAGTTGTACAATACCTGTATACTAAAAAATAATATAACTGTATTTTAAATAATTAGTACATTATTTTAAATAATTAAATACTTAAATAAATAATTTAAATAAATAATAAAAAGATACCAAGTCAAAAAAGCTGGCCATTCCTAGAGACTCAGAGAATCCCCAGAAGTGTGTGCTAAACAAATCCCAGCAGAACACTGGAAGGGCAAGCAGTAATCCCTTCACTATTTCCAGGTTTTGGATAATTTTTAACAGAACTGAGAGTCCTCTGAGTTTTAAAACAAAGCTTCCTTAGGACCATCCAATTTTAAATGAGTGTTTAAAGGGAACAAAAGGGAAACATGCTACTTCTCTGCTTAATCAACTGTCATCTACTCCACACATTTTATGTTGTATGAAACCAATATTTCTCCAGGCAAGAAAACTGAATGTTTTCATCTATTTCATATTTTAATTGGGAGGTAATTAAATTCAGTCTGCCCACTTATTAATCTTTTTACATTTTAACTTTCTTTTCTTTTGAAGCCTGTGTTAAAAATACTCTCATGTGATCTTACTTGTGGAGACATGGTTTATATTTCTTTATTTTTAGTAACTTATTGATTCCCCCCCTCCATTATAAAAATACATAGAAACATAGAAATTTTCAGAAGATAGAAAATACAAAGAAAATTTTTTTACAATACCCACAGTTCCATTAGCCAGAGATAACCACTTCACTTTTTTTTTTTTTTTTTTAAGATTTTATTTACTTATTTGTCAGAGGGAGAGAGCACACAAGCAGGAAGAGTGGCAGGCAGAGGGAGAAGCAAGCTCCCCACTGAGCAAGGAGCCTGATGTGGGACTTGATCCCAGGACCCTCGGATCATGACCTGAGCCAAAGGCAGACGCTTAACGACTGAGCCACCCAGGCGTCCCCAGAGATAACCACTTTAAGAAATGTATTTTTAGCAGGTGAGAATTTTAGTTCCCAGCTCTAGTGTGTGGGAACTGGAGCCATGACCCCACTCCCCTCCCGTTGCTTGTTGGATGCCAATCACACTGACCATCTTTCAATGTCTCTTCCTTGATTTGCTTCCTCCCACCTTTGCACACAGTGTCACGCTGTTTCCTCTGCCTGGTTCACTCTTCTCTCCTCTCTCTGCCCTCTTCATTCCTACTCATCTTTCAGATTTCAGTTTGCTTCACTTCCTCAGAGAGGCCTTCCTTGACACACTCCTTCCCCCAGATGAGGTGAGATTCTATTATGGACTTTCCTAGCATTGCATATGTGTCCTTCTTAGCACTTGCTACCCATGCAATCTAACATTTGTTTCTGTGATTATTTGACTAATTAATATACTGTGTGCTTCACAAGGGCAGGGTCTCTGTGTGGTTTTGCTCACCACTTTCCCTTTAGCCCATAGCTGATCTTCAATCATATTTTGAGTTGAATATAATATGGCCCATGTCCCCACATGTTGGAGCTGCAAGGAACCTTAAACCTGAGGCTATCACTAAGATTTCCTCCCTTCTCCACGGAATCATCCAGGAACCTGAGACTTGGCAGGAGCCAGGGAACTGGACTGTGGGGTTATTGTCTTATTTGTCATGGCTCCTCATTGAGCAATGATGCTCAGATGTACTTGTGTCTCATCTGCCTAGGCAGCGCTGCCCCAGGTAGACTGCCTTCCACTGACAGCAGGTTCCCATCTTGCTACCCACTGGAGGGACAAAGTGCCAAGAAAGGGACTCTTCTCTACTCTCCCATCCTTCCCACTCCAGTCCTCACCTTCTTTTCTGACTCTGACGAAACTTAAATTTCCTCCTAGATCCAGCTGCTTTCTCCTCTCTTATTCTAGGAACCAACCTCCATCTTCTTCTGACCTGGGAAGAATCCTCTTCCATAGGCCTTTAGAAGCCAATTTTTGTGGAGTAGGATTAGGGAAAGATGCAAATACTAATTAGTTTTTTGAGTTACTGTTATACAGCTATGTATATTTTGAAGCAAAATTGGGGCCGTGTTGTCTACCCTCTCCTATAATTCATTTTCTCCATTTACTGAATTGTGTTTCCCTAGATTTTCATATTGAGAGCATGATTGAGAACATAGAATTCCCTAGGAAGATGTCACCTAATTTATTTAACATGGCCCTTGATGGTGGGACATTCCTCATTCCTTAGTGTAGCAGGTACAATTCTTTGTGCCTACTTCTAGCCTTGTCTTCTGCTGACAGGCCTCTCATTCTGCTCTACTGTCACAGCAAATCATACTGCCCAGGGACATACCGTGCTTTTTCACCCCCAACTCTCAACTCCTGGGGTTTCCTCAGCTGGAGCACTTTTTTTTTTTCCTGGCAGAGTCCTACTTATTCTTCAAACTGATGCCATCTTCCCCTAATGCTTTCCTTGATGCACCAACGCAGTCTTAAGCGCCCTTCCTCTGGGCTCCTAAAGCATCCACATCATGCCACTAGTCACATTTTCTTGGATTTATTCTCTGTGAATGTTTCAGTCCTCTCTGCTAGATTTTAATGTCTTTGAGGGCAGAAAGCATGGCACATAGAGATGTTCCAAAAGATATGTTGAAGAGACATAGATTGCAGCAAGCACTTTTCCCTATTGTTTCACATGTTTGGGGTATGTACAGCTTCCTAGGATGGCTTTCAATTTACCTGTTCTGGAATTGCCCTTTGTTTCACTCAGTAACAGGGATTTCCAACATTCATCTAACAAATGCCATGATGCCCAATCCCCATGGTGTTGATAAATATTTTGGCCTTTATATTTCCTTTGCTAGGTAGGCTACAGTTGCAACTGTTTCTTTTACTTTGAGCTGACTTAAATGAGGGTCCCTTGTTTCATGGATCCTGGCATAACTCCATTTTCCAGCTCTTTTTTCCCAGATTCTGTCCTTTTCTGTCCACTATCCATACTCTTCCTAATAACAAGAGTCTTTCCCTCAATACGTTCTTGTATAAATGCCACAAAACTTCTTATCTTTTCCTGTTTGTAAAATAATTCAGTAAACTATTTATCAGATGCTATTCCTCTCCTAGAATTGTGAGATTTCTATAATTTTTTTAAAATTCAAGTTCTGCGACTAAATATCTAGTTCCTCAAGCTCATGCTGATCACTTTGAATTTCATCTGTTTCATGTTGTTTCCAGTGTAAATTTGAGATTGTATTCGCCTTGAAGACAAAGGACTATGCCAAGGATAGATAGCATTTATTTTGTATTTAATACAATGTTGACAAATATTGCATTAAGTCTGGGTTAAGATAGTTTTTAAACAGTGATATGAAGTTCTTTTATCATAGACAGATCTAGTTCCATTTTATAATAAATATCTGTGGTTGTAAGACTTGCTTGGATACTTGGGTCATTCCACCACAGGTGGACTAAAATTAAGAGAACATTAGTGTCAGCCAAGTGGGGAAATGATAGTAGTTTGGGCTGGGGTGATGGAGGTGGTGAGAAGTGGAATGATTTGGGAAACTGAACTGTGATGGATTAGCTGTAGGGGTGTGCATGTGTGTGGTGTGCTGGGCAGGAGAATTCATAGTTTGAATAACTGATAGATGGCAGTTCATTTCCAAAGAGACTTCTAGGTCAGAAAACTCAACTGCCTAGACAATATGGGGGATGCCACGGCCAATTTTGGCTCTTTGCGTTCCTCTTTCGTAGCTGTCATGGAGATCCTACCCTGGGTTAGTTTCCTACTTTTGAACATACTCACCTTTCTTGGTTACAATCAGATTCCAATTCTTCTTTCCCCTGATTACTCTCAGTTCACCATGATTGGATTTGGGTTTTCTTGAACATCTTCAAATATTTAAGGATAATTATTTGGGATGTGCCATATCTTCAAATGGGTGATCTTTCTCTAATGCTTTCTAATTTCATTTTTAGAAAGAAACCTAGTGAAAAAAAGTGCTGACTGAGGGTTTCACATGATAATGAAAAACCCCCATCAAGAGGTAGGCAAACTGCCTCCAAAAAAGGTGAGCTGTGGTTGCCACCGCGAATTACTTGTACATGAATAATAACAAAAGGTAACTTTCAGGAAAGGTCAAATGAAATTGTAATTTATAAATTAAAAGTTGAAAAGTCGTAAAAGAATAGGCATTTTGGCACCCTCCTCTCTCCCTGTTGATTCAAAAACCTCTTACGTTCTTTAAAATCTTTAACTGCCCCGCTCCCTAAACAAGGAGAGACTGGAAGAGGCAGACCACTCTATAATGACTAGTGGCAAGTTTAATAAAGCAACAGAACTTAACAGGAAGCTTGTCTTGGGCAGCTACAAAACAGCGATCTCTGCACCCACCTGCTAAAATCTTTTGAGTTTATGCAGAGGCCTTAAGGGGATTTAAGGCACAAAACTGTCCCGTTGGTTTCAATAACACATTACTCGGTCAAGGCAATGCTCTTCAAGTGGCTCCCGGTACAGGAACAGTGCGCAAAAGGTACTTTTCAAGGTCAGGGGAAAGGGTAAGGAGCGTCTCTGCCTGGGGCTTACCCGTGGTCACATCCTCTCCATGACCTTCTCCCACACTCCCTACGCCTAACTTCGTTAGGTGACCCTGATTCTGGTTTAAATGGAAGTTATGCTGAGCCAAGGGAACCTGAAGCGGGATTAGAGAAGGCTATGAAAAAGCACGTGTCTTCCTCCTGTAGAACGCGGGATAAGGAACGCCTTCGGGTCTTCGGGCCAGGCCTCCTCTGCAGACGACTTCCCGAGAGGCGGTGGGTGTCGGGGAGGAGAGAGGGAAGAGCGCGCGACCGCAGCAAGGGCCCGCCTCCGGAAGGTGCCGCACTGGACTTCCGGGGCCCCCTGGTCCTCCGCGTACTTCCGCCCTAGCCTCCAGTCGGTCAGCCTCGCGGGAAGCCACGCCCGTTTCAGCCCTTCTCCGGCCCGTGGCTCACCTCTGGCCACGACGGCAGCATGGCGGGCGCGGAATTGCGGGCAGCGCTGGAGCAGCGGCTCGGCGCCCTAGCCATCCATACGGAGGTCGTGGAGCACCCGGAGGTGAGGCGCCTCTGCCGGGACAGCCCTGCGGGAGAGGTGGGCTCCGCTGCGGCGTCTCTCGGGCGGGGCCGTGAAGACCAGATACCCCAGCGGTAGGTGCCGCAGAAACGGCCGTTCTCGGACATTTCCCAGGCTCCAGAGCACAAAAGGGACCCGACAGAAACATCAAAGGCCTTTCGGGACTATGATGTTATTGTGAGAAAACAGGGTTTTCCTCTTGGAGCGATTTGGTCACATTTCATTTTGAGAACTTCTTCATGTAAAGTTGGGTCAGTGTGTCTTTATGGTGTAGATAAGCTACGAGGCAGTAAACCGTCTCTGTAGTGTCAACGATGTATCAGGCATCATGCATATAGCAGGACACCAAGCTTAGAGAGTTTGGTATGAACATGATTTCATGTATTGATGTGAGGATTTGCAAACGTTAAAAATCTTCAACTTTACAAATTTAACATCAAAACTGTATCATTTTCTCTGACCTTCTTCCCTCCTATATAGTACACTTACTCTCCCCCTTCTTTACCTGTGCATATTGCCAGCTCTTCTGATGTTACTAGTCCGAGTCTTGTTCCTTGCCCGTGATCTCACTCTCATTGTGGTTATATGTTTGTAAAGTGGAGGCTGTCACGTGGTCTGGATGTAGTGGAACGCTAAGGAATAGGAATCTGGCTGCTGTAGATTTTCAGTACCAAAAGTTTAAAGAAAAAAAAACAAAAAACGCTTTAGGAGGAGTGCTTGGCCAGCACATTGGAAAAGAGAACTGGCCTAAGAGGTCTCGAGATGAGGGATTGAAACGGCAAGGTGTGTTTTCTAATGGGCTGGGAATGGTTCCCTACCAGTGACATCCAGGGCATTGAGCACTCCCTAACCTTCACCCAGCAAGCAGAGTATGTGTACATGCATATTTTTTGAAGTTTTCATGTGATATTTTACAGGTGTTTACAGTTGAAGAAATGATGCCTCATATCCAACATTTGAAAGGAGCACATAGTAAGAACTTATTTCTTAAAGACAAGAAGAAAAAAGGCTATTGGCTGGTGACAGTTCTTCATGATAGACAAATTAATTTAAATGATCTTGCCAAGCAGTTAGGTGTTGGGAGTGGAAATCTTCGGTTTGCTGATGAAACAGCCATGCTAGAAAAACTAAAAGTTGGCCAAGGCTGTGCCACACCTTTGGCACTCTTCTGTGATGATGGAGATGTGAAATTTGTTCTGGATTCAGCTTTTTTGGAAGGTGGACATGAAAAGGTGTACTTTCATCCAATGACCAATGCTGCAACCATGGGATTGAGCCCTGAAGACTTTCTCACATTTGTGAAGAAGACAGGACATGATCCCATAATACTAAATTTTGATAAAAAGAACTAATTGGGCTGATATTTAGAATACATTTATTTCTGAAAGCTGTTTTTCTTACTTATAATTTATAAAAAGCATTAAAAGTGATAAGAATATTTAGCACCTTGGTCTGGTGATTAAATCATTTTAGGAGGAACGTTTCATCTAAAAGGAGCTGCTTTTTATTTATTTATTTATTTATTTATTAAGTAATCTCTACACCCAAGGTAGGCCTCAAATTTATAACCTTGAGATCCAGAGTCACATGCTCTACTGACTGAGCCGGCCAGGTGCCCTATAAAAAAGCAGCTGCTTTTAAAAAGATACACTGAGGTAGTTTTAGTCAGTTCAGAGAGTCCACCTCCCATCCCCCATGAGCACTACTCATTACAGGAATGCCTTCAACAATTAAGAGTAGATTAACAACAAAACTAAGGCTAGTTAAGATTAACTATCTTACATCTTTAGGGTGTTTACTGTACTTGAAAAAAGCAAGTAGCAAAAACAGCATATATAAAATTATACATATATTATACATATAGGGAAAAAATAAAAAGCAATATAGGAATATATTAAATTGTTGATGGTGGTTATCTTTGGGGAATGAGGATTAAGGAAAGATTTGCTTAATCTTTTTGAGAGGTTAGAAATGTGACCATACTTGGAGAAAATTTTTTCTGCCCTGTAGGCTGTATTAAATTTTACTTATCCCCCGCCCTTCAATTATGGCATCTGAAACAGTGTAAGAACTCAGGATTATATATTGTCAGTTCTATAGAAGCTAGTTCAAAATTGTGGAGTAACATACTTTTTCGCTTAAAACAAAACCTTCATTAGTTGAAGGTCTCAGGTAGACTATACTACAGAAATAGTCTAGAGATCTCATCATGAAAATTCTCTTACAAGCAAATGGGATAGTTGTGAGGTAACCATATTTTACTAAGTTTGGTCACTCAAAAGTAACTTCCATCTGGTAGTGATAGTGTAACCAATTTGTTACTAAAAGGCAAAATAAGAGTAAAAACGTTATTTCTTGATATATAGGATTAGAAGCTACAAGTCTACTCACGGCAGAATTTCTATAAAGAATGAATTTAAGAGTTGTGGAGTTAAATATTGTCCATAAATGATAACTTATTCTAAGGTGCCATGTTACTTTTTGCCTGCTGTTTACTACATCTCTAAGAGGAAATTTTAGGTTGCTTTGCACATAAAATGAAAGTTTAATGAACAGAGTCAAAGATTGAGGACAGGGGACAGTGCCCTTCCCATCTTATAATGAAAACAGGCTCAGAAAGACTAACCAGAATACACAACTGGTTGCCTCCTCTAACATTCTGCCTCCCCAAAGTCTATAAATGAAAATGAAAGACACTGCTTTGTGCAATATATTATTGTATTTAAACTATGTGGGGATTGATAGAACTGGTAAGATTCCATTCTTTTCCCAAACCAATACTCATCCCTAAAAGATTTAGAAAGAATCATCTAAACAAGGTTATGGGTTAGGTCTGAAAAAAGGTTTTCCAGAACAAAGGGAAAGGAAAGATAATACTTAGCTAAATTATATGTTACAATTTTTATTTATTTACTTATTTATTTTTAAAGATTTTATTTATTTATTTGAGAGAGAGAATGAGATAGAGCATGAGAGGGGGGAGGGTCAGAGGGAGAAGCAGACTCCCTGCTGAGCAGGGAGCCCGATGCGGGACTCCATCCCGGGACTCCAGGATCATGACCTGAGCCGAAGGCAGTCGCTTAACCAACTGAGCCACCCAGGCGCCCTGTTACAATTTTTAAATGATTATTAACCACTTGTTATAAAAATCACCTCTTTGTTTTATTTTTATATCAATCAGTTGAAGTGAATGTTAAACCAACTTAATTTTTTAGGAGTAATAAAGTTAAAAACTAAAATGAAAAATAATAAAATGTTTTTAAAAACAAATCAAACCAATGATGGTTTGTTACGAACTGGTTTCCTGTGGCTGGTAATAGGTATTACCAAGAAATAATCACTGCCATTCAACTCCAGATCCCTCAGTACCATTATTTTTAAAGGAAATGTTACAGCTTTTATATTATTTGATTTGGTATTTAATAACAATTATAAGTACAATGGCAAACATTGAAAGAGAACCCTTAGTAGAAAAGAAAAAGACAATTTAAAATCAGGTTTTGTTAAAGGGTATTATAAGTGCAACTTTATCCATAAGCATTCCTTTTAAGGCATTTTCATTGTTGTCCAAATATCTCAACATGTACATCAAGGTTTATATCACAAAATGGGCTCCTTTTGTATTACTCATTCAAGGCTTAAAGAAAAAATACATCTCAGGACAAAGTCTAGCAGAAAAGAAAAACACAAAAATTCACTTTTCTCGTAAAAGCAACTTAAAATACAAAGTCATGTAGCATACATTATTACTCCTCATTGTAATTCCAGATTTGGTACAGTATCTTTTTCACTTCCTGACATAAACTGTTAAGACAGTGCAGGCTGTAATACTTCATTTGTGAGGTGGCTGCAATTCTGTAATACGCACAGTGATTTTTTTAATAGGCTCTTACCATGCCTTGCATGAAAGGTGCTACATACAAACCTGTTACATGAACTCTTTGGTAACCACCAGTTCAAAAACGTGGACCAAACCTTTCCACATGGCCAGATCTGAAGCACTTTATTGGAGCTCTTTGCGGAAGCTATTACCCTGTATATTAATTCTTCAGTTTCCTGGGGTGGGGGTGGGGAGGCTAGGTGTTGATTTAGGACACAGCCAGATAAAAGCATGGCAGGCCCCAGTCAGGAAAGTGGCCCCAGTAAGTTTCTAGGTAGCCATACTATTTTGTTTGGCAGAAGCAGTTTATCTAAGGGAAAGGAGTGACTGACTTCCTACTAAGTTTGCTTCTGAATCTTTTGGAGAAAGTAAAATATTCATGAGGTTATTATCTAGTCCTTTCTTGAAATGGTATGAAAAACGTGATGAATATAATTGAGAATATTCCTACTTTCGTGGTCTTAAGTGTTCCCCCTTTGTCTCTAACTGCACTTTCTCAGGGTCAGCCTCCTTAGACTCAGTACTATATAGGCTGCCCCTAAGCATGTTCTACGTGAAGCAATAATGTGCTGCCTAAGTCAATAGGTTCTCTATTTTAGGACATTAGTGTTCTGGAGAGGTCAAGCTGTGGTATGATTCACCCTCACCGGGCCACTTCCTACTCATTGAATTCCAACTTTCAGTAATTGTCCTGGGATGTGTCCTAGTTGTGCAAATTAGATGCTAGTTAATATAAATCTAAGTTACCCACTTACTGTATTTGGCTAAAACATAACTTCTATATTTACTTTCAATTTATCCACCTAAAAATGAATTTACATTTTTTACATGCAAGTATCTCTAGACTGCCATGATGCAGTCAATTTGATACTTGAATCTAGGGAGTCACGATGGAGAGAGATGTTTCAAAATCTAGAGAATAAGTTTTAAATATGTCTGTTGTGCAATAGTTGTATTTTAGTAAGAATCCTTTGTATTTACATTTACATAGCACCTTTCATCCAAGAGTTTAAAAGTGATTTAATTTTACAGCATTATTTGGCGGCAAAACCTAAGTTAATGGTGGCATTAAGTTACGTTAAGTCCAAGTTCTCTAAATTCCTTTTTAATTTCTGGTCAACTATACATGCTGTCTTTCTTTTCATTAAGTCTTTCTGAAAGTAGACTATGAACACAATACTGCTAACTGGCCTACCAGAAAGAGAAAGGGAGAGGGAGACAGAGAGAGAGAGGGAGGGGGGATGGGAGAGAGAGAGGGAAGGGAGGCAGGGAGAGACACACACAGTCTCATGGCTACTAGGTTAGTGATGAAACACACAGTTCCTAAACCACACACTATGAATATGGAATTATTCCAAAAAGATTTTTAGAGCTGGTAATGAGAGCCTAAGAAGTATACTGTTAAAATAAAAAAGTCATTATCTTTCTCATTTCAGACATTTAAGATTATTCTGATATGTTAAATAATGAATTTGCATTAATAAGTATCAATGCATTTTTTGATTTCATAAGAAAATAAAACTGTGATATAAAATTGGAGCTACAAAAAAACTGATGTTTCCCTGGGTTAACTAAATCTACTTTTTTTGTGCTTCTTTCAGATGTTTAAGGTAACAAATGCATACAAATATTTCAAAAGTACCAATAACAGTTACCAACTTTAATGTAATATTATAAAGGACAAAAACAGAAAAGTTCTTATTAATATGTGATAACCTTAAAAATAAATGAGTTCCTGGCAAAATGCAGATCATAGTAAATTATTTACATTTTTTTTTTTTTGCCGTAAGAAAACTTCTTAAGCAACAGTCAGCTCTCGTGTTAAAAAAACAAACACACATATATAACCCAATACTAAAGAAGGGAAATGAATTTAAAACACAACAGCATTATCTTGGGAATGCAATTTGCTGGAAAACCACCTTACTAAAAAAGTTTCAGAAAAACACTCTTTTTAATTACCTTGGATCCAGGTGTGAATGCTTAGTGTTGCTTAAAGGGGAATACGGAAAGATTAATGTTACTGTAAATTTTTTATAGCTCCTATTTTTCAGATTTATCTTCATAAACTGAATTTCTTTTGCAGTGCATCAAAATAATTGGTTAAAAAAAAGGAAAGGATACCAACACATGCAGTCTGCTAACCAAGTAAGGCTCTGACATGCCAAAACAATGTTCTCTGTATCATGATATATAGTACATTCCACAACATACTACAGCATTTAATTTAGATTTACACAACTAAATATAAATGGCTAAATTTTGGCTAATACTTAGCAGAAGCATTAAGCAAACATGGATAAATTCATAAACAAATGACGAAAGAAGTAGATTGTTCTTGGAGTACTTCTTGGAATCTTATAACACTTGGTCCTTAGTGAGAGAACATCCTTTATTCAGTAGATCTTATCAATACAATGTATAGTAAGTCCTAAAACCTTCTAAAAATTTTGGCAGTTGACTCCAGTAGTGCTCCTTGATTCAAGGAAGGAATGAAGGTTTTGTATTTCTTGCCTGCTCTAGTCACGAAGGATTGTTTAAAGTCTCCTTAAAGATTTTTAAAATGATTCCTATAGTTGGGTGTCTTGTTACTTCAGAAATAAAGGCTTCACACTGAGAAACTGAAGGACACTTTTCTCTCTGTATTTAGTTGGAAGGTAGAAAGAAGAAAGAAAATATAAGAAAAGCTTGAAGATAAGAGAGAGAGATAAAATACAGAGTAGCCACTATAAGAACAACATGCACCAGATATTTCTTCTATAGGAATGAGAGAGTGACAGAAAGTCAGAGACAATTTTTCTTTGAGTGGCTCTTCATACAAAAGGTATTTAATTTGTTTGTTCTCAATTATCAAAAACATTGTGGGAAAGTTGTATTCCTACCAAAAAAAAGAAAAAGACTTCAGATTAAAAAAGGAATTCCTAGAACATAATTCACAAGTAAAATTAAGTTCTCCCTCTCAAAAAAAAAAATTAAGTTTAAATTAAGAAAAAAAGAAAAATAATATTTAAATGTTTGTTTCCTGCACTGACAGGCAAAAACTTATAGCAATCAATAAATCTTGCTTGACTAATAAGTAGGACAGAAAGTCATGAATAAGCAAGCAATATTTACATCTGTTAATGCAATGTGCACTTGTTCTTATAAGTAACTCGGTTAGTTTGTATAAATGAGACTAATCTCATTTACATTTTAAGCAAGAAACTCACCACTTGGCCCACATGTCATGTAGTGGGTAATAGAATTAGGAGCTTTGTTGCTCCCTAGACCTGCTTTTTGAATTTCTGCTTTCTTGTACTTTGTCCACATCTGCAGGAGAAAAGCATTTCATGTTATTTAATCAAAGGTTAAGCATAATATAATTCATGAAGTTAAGAAACTAACGAGCTCTTGTTGAGTAGGGCAAGAAGAAAGAATCTAACTGGGAAAGTTATTAATCTGATAGATATCTTATTACTTAAAGACTGACTGTTGTATTTTAAAAGCCAGAAATAATATACTTCTGTCCTTTTAGTAGCATCAGATAGGTTTACTATGTTTATTTACTAAATGGTCACAGTTTTAAAGTACAAAATAATCTTGCATGCAGCCACAGAAACATCCACAATGAAGTATTTGTTTTATTTACTGAGAAAAATTATGCCTGCTTTCACTGTTAAAGCTAAAACTGCTTTGGTCAAAGGGGACCCAATGCCTAACAATGTCAGTTTACAATGTCACACAAATAATGAGGGTATGATTTCTAGAAACCCAGGGCAGGAATGTGAATGCTACTCAGTTTCATCTAAAATCAGGGTACTGAATCTCCAAATAGTTTTCCAAATATTCCTTTATGAAATCGTAGGATATTTATAGAGATGTCTTAGAGGAAAAAAGTACAGCTGCTCAATTGAGTCAGAGTTGGTTAATTTTATCTTTAAAAACAATAACAAAAATAAAATACTGGTGCATCTTTGTAAGACTTGTTTAGCAAGTAGATGTTGATTCTTTAAGTTTGGGAAGCACTGGCTGTAGATGATTTCTAAGGTTTTTCCTATGCTAAAAATTTGATTCCAAGTGTTATGAAGAAATGTAAGAAGAAACTGGTATTTTGAGAAAATTTTATGACTCCACAGCTGGTGATAGTCTCTGGAAGAAGTCTAGCCTGTATTCTCACAGACAATCCTCAAGACACATGGACATGGTATGGATCTGTCTTACATGCACAGTGTATATATTCCTTGTGAAAACATGTTATACTATAAACTATAGCCATTTGTATTGGAAATACTGTTTTCCTGTAAGTCTAATTTTGTAAAATAACCACACAGTTTTAACATAATAGGACATGATTTCTCAATATATTTTGCATAAATAAATTTAATATTTTAAATTTAAAGTGTATGGCCAGATTTGTAATATCTAAAGAGTTGAAATGGTTATAAAATAATTCTTGACTCAAAGTGGAAAAGAAGTAACACTAATTATTACATTTTAATCATATGTGGCCCCCATCTAATCTCACCTATATTTACCATTAAGTTTTATTATTAGGTTATAAAAAAAGAAGAGAAGCCAAAAAACATTTTTAAAGTTAGGGCTCACAGTGAAACAACAGACAATAAAATAGGTAGATGTATTCATGGACAAAATATATTAGGTGGTACTAAAAAATATGAAAATTTTCTGATTGTGCTTATGTGATTATCTGCAATAGAACTGTTTTTAGTAATAGCTGGCTGTGAGAAAAGAAGCACAGTCAAAGATAAAAATGGAGAGGGCCTAGCCCCCACAACGATCTTGTTTAAGTACCAGAGAATGGCTTAATTTAAGGATAGAAATTTTGTTAAGCAAAGATTCTCTATGGATTCTATTTCCTTTGGTCCAATTAATAAGAATAATAATTTAATGTAACAACATGTATAAAATAGTGATTTCCTCCCCATTTAGAAAGTTACATTTCAAAGCATTCCTTTCCAGATGCCAGGCTGAGTTATTAGCAGTAATATTTAGGCTGAGTCAAAATGGCAAAAACATCCAGAAAAAGAGCTAAGATCTACTCCTCCAGAAGTAAGTGAATCAGGGTTATGGCTTTGTTTCATTTCTTTTTTTTTTTTTTTAATTCTGGGAATGAGAGATTCAAGTTTAGCTGATTCTGCTTTAAAAGTGCTATAACCACAGCAAGATAATTTTAAAGTTTATGACACTGCAGTTAGAGTTAGAAAATATTTTCTTTATCTTATATGGTTATTTTTTAAGCTAGAAGTTTGTATTAATTTGTAGTTCTAAAATTTGTTCCACTAAAAACACACTTGTTCATTTAAATTCTAATGTTAATTTTATTTTAGCACAGTATACTCATTTAAAAAGCTGTTTTAAGGACAAACACATAAAATTTAATAAATAGATTATAGAAGCAACAGTCTTCACTACTTTGTAAACTTACTACCTTTTTTGAACAGAAAAATGCAAATTTCCAACACATTGAGTATGATTTGATTTATTACTCTTTGACTCTATATAAAAAAAGAATTGCCAAAACTAATGTATTAACTGATTGCAAGTAAAAAAGTCATCTTAAAGGAAAGATGGTCCTTGAGTTCTTACATTTATCAAATGAAGAAAAGCGAAGAAACAGAATTAATACAAATGCTCCTAGTAACGTAAATCTGGTGGGGTTTTTAAAGAATTATGAGTTATTATAAATTTATGAGTATTAACAATGTTTTAAATCTGAACAGTTTTATAAATATGGGCAATAGTTAAGATTTGCTACAGGAAGTGTTAATGGAGTTACTATTTCCTTGAAAATAAAACAGGACAGAAGACATACATAGTTAAATGGCAAAAGAAAATGACATCTTTTTACATAGTTTCCTTAACACTGTACATGTGCAACAGGAAGTGCACATTCTGGGGGAGGAAAGGAGTGAAGAGTGAAGGACAAGGAGAGGGAGGGAAGGGGAGCAAAAAAGGAGGGAGGGAGAAAATGAGCATTCTTTTTTGGGAGCAACAAAGTAAATATGACTTGGAAATGCCTTCTTGGTAATTACAGCATGCAACTATTTTAATATGCTTCCAGGTATTAAGTAACAATCTTGTATCAGGTGACAAGAAATGTGAAAGAGGAGCATGTATTGTTAAGGTTTTTAAAGTCATGCAGAAAATGTACAATGCAATTAATATTTCATGCAGGCTTTGGTATGGTTACACATTCATATTTATACACATGCCATCATGTACAAGTGAATACTATGCCACAATTTAAAAATAAAAATATAAGCCTAGCCAAATTATACTTTTCAACAGCAGCTTTTCAAATCAGATTAGAGAAGCACAGTGCATATCAAGTAACATCAGTATTATATTGCGCAGTTTTGATCAAACACAACCATATTCATACCAAACAGTTTGATTATCCTCAGAAACCAACAATGCAGCTTCTGTGTCATCAGGATGGAAGCATGCAGGAGTGATAAGATTATTGCTATCTGCAGAAGACTGTGGGTTACTGTTACTAGGGTTCTGATTATCAGAAAACTGTTCATTATCTTTCTCTGCAGCTTTATCTAAAGAGGCAGAAGCCTGGTCAGTTACTCTTGTGATTGGCCTGGGAGGTAACCCACTTATGTTACTAACTAGTTCTGTATTCAGGGATAAAAATGGCTGAGATGGATGAGCCACAGTAAGTGACTCTCCACTGTCTTCAGCTGATATTCCAAATGCATCATTAGACATATTAATAATGGCAAAAGTTTGGTTTAGAAAATGTGACTTTTCTGTTCTTGACTTTCTAGCCTGGGCATACAGAGACTTGGATTTATGTGTAGCTAAATCATTTTGCGCATGAGATCCTATAGCATGGGCTGGACTGTGAAGTGTATAAGAGGACCACTGGTGTAAAAGGTACTCACTAGATGTTGCAGTGATGCT
The DNA here is from genome assembly GCF_004348235.1 of Phoca vitulina. Lineage (NCBI taxonomy): Eukaryota > Metazoa > Chordata > Mammalia > Carnivora > Phocidae > Phoca > Phoca vitulina. Next base: position 39,012,461 of record NW_022589715.1, on the reverse strand, counting down.
GCTATCAGCAGTAGCTGGTGGTGAATCAACTGACATAGGTAGTCTACTGTCCTTGGTCAAAAAATCATGGATGCTTGTCCTTCGAGTAGTTCCTTCGGCAGTAGAGATCACACTGCTTGCACGAGGTAAAGTGGCGTAAGGATTACTATCTTTTGATTGTCGTGACAGAGAAGTTTCTTTTACTAATTTTATCTTTCTTTGAGTGCCTAGTGTAGGTTTTCCTGGAGAGCTAATGAAGTAGGCATCTTCAGTCTTTCGAGGACTGGGTCTCACAAATTGTTCAGGCTTACTTGTCCGTCTATCGTAGAAGTCTCCTGGGGTTTTTCCACTTACTGACCTGGCCAGACCACAGCTAACTGGTTTGTTTTTTCCCAGAAAGTCAGAAGAAACAGACAAACTTTTCATTACTTCATCTAAAAGATTCTCTTGACTTGAGGACTTTATCTGTTAAAAAAGATACCACAACAGATTAGTGAATGCAGCCAAGCTTTTACTTTCCTGATATATTAGATTGTATGATATAAAACTGCTAAGCACCCCTTAACTTAAAAAGAAGCTCTATAGTTCAGTCAGAAATTTAACTTGCAGTGTCGATCTAAATTAAGGTCCTACCAGGTAAAACTAACCTGTATTGAGGTAAGCTTGTTGCTTTCTTCCAAAAACTGTTGTAGAGTAACAACTTCACTTCCAGGGGAACCAGTTTTGATCTTGTGATGTGCTCGACTCTCTAACGAATCAGGCATTTTGTGCTGGAGCATTGGACTTGATCTGGTCTGTCTTTTCAAATACTGAATTGGACTGCTACCACTGCTGGACCAAGTCTCATGATCATGAAGCAGGCTAAATTCTCCACTGCTGTGGCTCTGTGGCCTGCTTTGGATATTAACTGCACCTGCTTTTGGAGTAAATGGTGTGTTAAGAGTTCGGTAACAGAAATGAGACTAAAACTAAGTAATAACATTTGTTGACTGGATTCTTATGAATAGCTAAACTAACTTTCAAGCTTTATTTAGAAATGCTTAGTAAACTGTGTTCATCTTTCATCAGTCTAATATTGTCTATCCTAGTCTCATTTTGACAAAAATATTTTGAGTTCTACAAGGGCAAATACTTGCTTTCTCCACTACACTCAGAGCCAAACTACAAAGCAGGCACTCAGCACATTTGATGAATGAGTGAATAAAAAAATAAGTAAATAATACATTTTTTAAAATTCAGGTTCAAGTAACTGTAATACACCTCACAATTTAGAACAAAATATGATTATATGAATTTTAAATTATTTCAGAATGTTAAAACCAGAATACAAATTCAGAAGTTAAAAATTCGAATTCTTTGCCTCTCTATGAAATCTTCATTCCTTACTTGAAGGTTTCTCTGTTCATCCTGAATGAATAAACTTAAAGAAATTTTCTTAAAATTTAAATAGCAGGCATATAAAGGAAAATCAATGGAGATATGATATACTTAGCAAGTTCTAGTAAAAATACAAAATCAAGTATGTTGTATATTTTATTCTTTAATGTCTGAGGTCATCTGATTGTTCCTGCTTTCCACTGTTGGCATGTGGCTATATAGCATTAATTTTTTTTTTAAAGATTTTATTTATTTATTTGACAGAGAGAGACAGAGAGAGAGGGAACACAAGCAGGGGGAGTGGGAGAGGGAGAAGCAAGGCTTCCCGCTGAGCAGTGAGCCCGATGTGGGGCTCGATCCCACGACACTGGGATCATGACCTGAGCTGAAGGCAGACGCTTAACGACTGAGCCACCCAGGCGCCCCATATATAGCCTTAAAAGACTCAACTGAGTTTGAGCAACTGTACAGAATGCACATTACTAGTTCTGGATTAAAGCTCCCTAATGTTTAATGCTATTCCTTATGTGGATTCTAATTGATACCAAACTGTATAGAGATAGTATCAAGATGGAAAATACAACTTTCCACGGTTTCCTAATCAGAGAGAGTAAAGCGGGTCATGAAAGAATTTGGCTCAAGTTATATAACATTTTATAAAAAGATTTTCTTAAATTTTCAAATCAGGAAAGAAATACTTCATATTTTCAGACTAAACTTTTCTACTGGATATAAGAACATGATTATAAAAATAAAAAAATAATCCCTTCTTGAGATCAGATTTTTCATACCACTGCAACAGAGTCATAGCATTAATGATAAAATTACAATTGAGACAAAATGATTTTATAATAAAAAAAGCAACAGAACAAATTATAATTTGACAATTCTGGACTTTAGAGAATAACTATTTTCACCAACTTTTATAATCTATTAAACAATTCCAGAATCCGAGTAGGCAGTAAACCTTTAAGGGAAAAAGTACTAGTCAAGGCCTCTAGACATTTTACATAAAAACCTTACCTTAGAATGCATATTAAAAAATTAAGAAAAAATCCTGAAGTAATTCTTTATATAGCTGTGTGCATCCATTTGTCTGTTATACACAAACATAACTGTCTTCTTAAATTTAAAAAGTTATTTCCCCTTATTTCGTCAATAACTTAAGCTAAAAGTATTTCTAAAACACTTCTATAATGGGAGTTCAATGCACATGCCTCATGAGAAAATTAAGGACAACCCATTTTCATGACAAAGACAAAACGTAAGAAAAACAAGGACCTACAGATATTTTTGAAGTTAAAAATTACATACAAATATTTTATCTGTGAAGATGAAAAATGGCAACCAAAGTAACTGCTCCTGTTTTTACATTTATACACATTGTATACACTGTATTACAATATAAGAAGTATAAAATGTTCCAAGGAACTATGTTCCAAACATAGATGATTTGGATTTCATACTTTACCCCAGAAACTTCATCAATCTTCTAATTATAAAATCTGGAAATGGATGGACAATATTAATAAATTTACCTACAGCATACCTTTGACTTCATGGAGTGAAGCATTATTATTACTATTGCTAGTGGATGTTCTGCCACTATCAAGGCTGGCTGGTCTTGAAGCTAAATGAAAAAATCAGGAGACAGTGTGATAAAACTTCTAGCTAATGACATTGAACTTTTACATTCTGAGCACAGAATGCTTTGAGGAAACGATCATGCATACTTTCACAGACTAAGCATGCCCAGAGTTGAATCTTACAGATTAGAGAGCAAAAGCATTTCCAGATAGTTCAGTTAGATGCTTTAGAATAAGACACTTCTGAAACACTAGTTGAGATCCAAAGAAAGGGAAATAAAGTGCATATTTAGATTTGGAAATGATTTCTAGATGGATACCAGAACTGTTTTGGCTGAGTCGAGTGACATGCCAAAAAGAAAAAGAAAAAAAAGTGCTAGTGATTAGGTCACTTACAACAGATCAGACAAGGAACCCTGCACACTGCAGATGCCATGAACAGGAGGAACATGAGCATCTGCACAGTTAATGTCCTGCATTCCTATCCGTACAAGGGAAACAATTGCAGTTAACATGACCCTACCCTGTTTCTTAAAATCCTGCTTATGTGTGAAATTCCCTCAACATACTATCCATTTATTATTAATATTTTAGTTTGGCAAGATATGGTTTTGCAGATCTCTCCAGAAACTTAAAAATCTAAAATGCTCACCACTGCAGAAAATGTGTTTCTCAGAGTTCATCCTTTATCGAACTAAATATTTTTTAAACCAATGGTAAAATATGTTTCTCCTAACTTTAACCTTATACCAAAATGGCAACAAAATTACCTTTGAGCATTGTGCAGGCATACTTTATAAATGACCTTGACCAAGAGAGAGACTACTTAGGATGAAGCAATAACCTTAAAAGGGGAAAAAGGGAGTATTAGGTTTGAAGAAATGGCGGAAGTAGCTATGAGATGCAGGTTAGAGAAAACATGCTTGCTGGCAATGCCACATTCACCAAATCAATGCCAGAGCCTCAGCATTCCCATTCTGTATGGAATATGTACTCTCTAAATAAAGTTCGTATCTTACCATGAACTCTTGATCCCGTACTAGAATCATCACTAATACCTTGTGGACTTATGTCTTCAAAGGATGTAGTATCTACATAAAATAGCAAAATGGATATAAAAATATTTTTAAACAAAAAAAAACCCCATTTTAAAATTTCATTTATGCAGATATGGATATTCTTTTTCAATCACATGTAACACATCTTGATTTAACATATTTCATAGACTTAACCAGAAACTGGAACTAGGAATAAGAAACAGAATAGCTGTGATGAGAGTTGACTCGCTTAACACCAGAAGCAGTGAAACAATCTCCCCAAGGACCCTGCAAAGCAAAGCAAGAGCCGGGGTTGTTCTACATGGTTCTCTCTGGTTGAAGTTATATTGTTTTTAGTTAGTTTTTTTTTTTTTTAAGCTTCTATCATCACTTTTTCCCTTTCTCACTCTTTACTTGGCTTACTTTTCCTTTTCTTGTTAGTTCATTAGCTGTTTATTATGAAAGGCCTAGGAAAGATTTTAATTATTTGTATGATGTTTTAAATTTTTGAAATGATTTGAAAATTCTCTTAAATCGAATCCAGACTGTTTTAGTAAATTATTTCAGGTTGTTGCTGTCAAAAAGTACACATGGAAAAGTCAAATTAAAACTGTCAACAGTTACACCACAGTGCAAAGAGCAGACGGCCTATACCTTTATTATTAACCAACTGCTTGGATCTGAAGCCTGTAGAAGAGTTGACAGTTGAAAAGTTGATGGCTGTAGTAGAGAAGGCCATAGCTCCCAATTCTTTTCTCCTTTTACCCGTTGAAATATCATCAGGAACCTCCAAATTCTCAGTACTACCTGTCCACTGTCCTCCTGCTAGGACCATGGACTGCACCAGGTCATTCATGGCTGGGATGCAAATGAAAGCAAATGAATCAGCATGGTTAATGTATCTGCTCTTATTTCTATCTTGTATTATAAATGATCTGGTTTTTGTTTATGGATTAATGCAAATGAACATCAAAGACTATAACCACAAGGTCATTCAAATTATGACATGCATTCAGCTGAATGAAATGAGTAGGCCAAAGGCTGATAAATTTCAGTAAATATTTTTATCCCATCTCCACCCCCTTTAAAGATAGGAAAAGGAATTTTACTCTGTACAACTGCCATGCTTTTGCGCAGTGATGTGCAATATAATTAGAAGCCTTCATAATGTGGTTTTGTGATGACAGAAATGGAATGAATAAAGGTAAGATGGAGAGCAGTTCTTATACAGCATCATTATTGAAAATGACAAAGAGTCCTTGGTCAGAGCAGGTTACTGAAGAAATCATTCATTTTATGTATCAAATAAGTATACCATTCAATAAAAACCTGAAAGAGATGATATCCAAAGTGACATTTAATTTGATTATGTAATTACCCATACCACTTAAAAAGAGTATTAATATATAAAGAATGACAAACGTTTTCAAGGGTTACAGGCCATTTTATTTATTTGTTTGTTTAATTTAGTTCATTAAGAAAATAAATTCCTAATGCTAAAGGTTTTGTTATATTTTAAGTAAATTTATTTGGGAAAAAATTCTCTATGGCATAGAAAATTAGGTTTTTTTTTTCTGCCAACTTTTAGAAGGCACTGGAAATTTATAAGTATATTACACGTATGACTAAACATATATGCATGTATATGTATCAGTGAACATATAATGCGACTTCAGTGCCAGTTTTGAAAAAAAAATTCTTCCAGCTCCTTGAATTAGAGGAAGACTGCACTTTGCAAAATAAGAAGATTGGCACAGTCCAGAGAAAGGTTAGTGAAAAATTAGTAATGGAAGCCAGTGTAGTCATTTGAAAGAAGCTGAACTGTCATAAAGTCTTACACATGGAACGACGGTAGCAGGCCTTCATTTTGTCTTTATCCTTCGGTCTGTTCCTCAAAAAGGGCAGTCTTTTCAGTGCAACCACTTTAATGTCAGAGCATGAGGAAAAACAGAAACAGAAAAATGAAAGAAAAAAGGGAGAAGAACAGATGGGAGTTAAATGTTGAAATTAAGGACAGAAATGAATGTCTGAGTTTCAGCTATGTATGCTATACTAAAGCTATTATTCTCATGCTGCTGAGTGATAATGAAATATGAAATATGTACTTTGACACTTTAAAATACTTGGAAAGCACTGAAGACAATGATGAGGAACATATACTTTGAAAGCTTGGATTGGCTAAAGTCCTACAAATACAGGAACTGATTAAAGTACTTACTGAAGGAACAATTTTCCTAGTTAAGTTGTAAAGGTATACCTTTAAAATTAAGGCTATTAGTGGGCCACAGCATCCATGATGAAAATGTACAAGGCTTTTCAATCCTCTATTTTAACCTTTTAAATAAAAAGACTTCATCTTGGAAAAAAGTTACTTAGGAAAATGAACATTTTACAGGAGTATTCTAGTAATATATATCAACAAAAACTTGGGTGCCCAGGGAATGTTTAAAACAATCTAAAGAAACTTTATAAAAACTTTCATTATTTTCTTAAACTTTAACAAAGGAAATAGGGAATTATTTTTTGGGGTTAATTTGAATTCTGGTGCATTATTTAACAGCACCATGAAAATATTTATTCTTCTGAGCAAAGTCTTTCAAAAAATGACATGAGCAATTACATTCATTTCATTTTGCAAAAGGTTGGATAGGGAAAAGAGAAAAGCTAGCACTAAGCTCTGTTCAGGCTAAAAGATAAGAGGCACCCTAATGTAAGCAAAAACGACAGAGAAATACATATTTATAACATTTTTAGGTATTTTGAAGGGCTTTTTGGGTGAGTTTATTAAGAAAAACAAAGGTAGCACTGTGCAGAAAAATTCTGTAAATGAAAATTAGAATTAGAATTATAGTAGGTGTCATTAGCATAAAAATTAAAATGCTCACTAGAGTCACTAACATTCTTGAGTTATATTTTAATAAGATTCAAATACAGAAAACTGTTACACCTTTTTGGAACTGCAATTTAGAGGAGGTAGGGAGATGATGTGAATAAAGACTTAACAGCATATTGTATATAGCCTTAATGACGATACTCCTTCTTAAGGTTTGCCATCATCTTGTAAATAATCAAAGTTTTTCTCCATTAAGAAGAATGCAATGGACATGCAGCTTTTTAACTTATTTGACTGCTATTAGGTACAGTCATGATTCATTTAGGCTTTTAATTTGACCTATTTCTTTTCTGGCTTGGTAAACACAGCTGTTTTTAATGATTAAAAAGAAATGAACTGAAAGCAATGTAAAAATGGACATTTGGCTAAAACAAAGCTGAGTGGTTGCAGCATGCACATGTTGTCTTGTTTAGATACTTCTGTTTCAACTGTTTTCCAAAGACTGCTTTACTGACAGACAGGATAAAAGGATTAAATTTGCCAGTGGTGGAATGTGATCCTTCTATGTCAACTAGTTTGTAGATGTACAATATTCTTTTTCCAACATACTGAAATTCAGGGAACATTAGCATTGCTGGGTTTTTGTTTATTTAAAAAATTCTAAAACTGAAGAACTACAGGAAAGGAGAATATTACTGCCTTCTGATCCTTATTCTGGATGTTCCAGCCGGGAGTACGAAAGAATGTCAGCTTTATATTAAAAACAGACAAGTTGACCTCAACAAAGACTGTTGTGCCTTTCTTGTGTTACATTATCATATCTGAATTGAAGTCTTTCTTTAGGGGGCCTGGCTGGCCCAGTCGGTAGAGCATGCGACTCTTGATCTCAGAGTTGTGAGTTCAAGCCCCATGCTGGGTGTAGAGCTTACTTAAAAAAAAAGAAAAAAGAAAAAAAAAAAAGAAAGAAATCAATCCCTTATGAAATATCTTCCTTTAATTGGAAAAAAACTAAGTAGACCTATTACCATTTCTCATTTAATATGATGTCAGATATTTTACCTCTAAACGTAACATAAAATTGAATTATCTGGCATCTTTTTAAGATAAACCTGATGATTTCTCTACAAGAATACTCAGAAATTTCATGTAGATTTGACTGATAAGACTAGATAGCAAAAAACCCAGGTAATGGTAATCTTGTGTGGGGATACAGAATTTAAACACTTTCTTGAGACTAATATACATACACAAGTATATATGTATGCATGAATACTTATGGATTCTAGTTTTTAGGGTGCTATAGTTGTATTCTGAAATATAAGCTATAATGAATGCCTCATCTACACCCTAAAATACTGTCTTTTCAGAGATAATTCCCCTGAGGCCAAAACATTATAGTTTTTTGAGTGTTTTGAGAGTTGCCAGAAGGAGAGTCTATCCCTGGGGGAAGTAGTAGCGGTTTTTGCCTATTTACTTCAAAAGAATAGCAGTGAAATTATATAGAACTATTTCATATAGATATACATATATATATATATACACACACACACACACACACAAATACATATTTTTTAATTTAGTGACTCTGGTGATAGTATGAGTGGATTCAAAGTATCTTGTTTACATATTCTATAAGAACATTGTTAGTAGTCAACTTGTTGGACGTCTTCAAAGGGCCTAGCACTGGATGCTTTTCTCTTTCTCTTAAAATATACTTCTTTAGGCTTTTACTTTGCTCTTGTTTAGTTAAGCACACTAGTAATGAAATAAAAATATTATGAATTGTATAGGGCATGTTATGATGTGATACTGCTATATTTGTAATTTAAAAAATTAAATCACAATTTTATAAACAAGCTTATATCAATTTTAATCGATCCTTTACCAAGCAATCCCTCAACAATTTTTACAACCTTCAGTTACTTCTAAATCATTGAATAACATTCTCTTCGAATTCACATCTATTTCTCTTTGCTTCTCACCAATGTAACTTTGCTCCAATTTGACACCAAAGTATATGAATAAAACCCCATTATAAAAATGCCTTATTATTTTATTTAGTTACAAAAAATTATCAAGATGAGCACATAAACATTTCTCACCTACTCTTCATAATCACCCTGTGCAGTATGACACAAAGGTGAAAGGTGTACCCGTATTAATACAACTAGCAAGTGGCAGGGATACTCTGGCTCTTATCTCAATGTTCTTTGGACAGTGTTTTTCCTCCCTGGCTAAATGATGGTATCTCTGTGTTTGGTATACTTCTAAACACATAATACAGAAAATCATGTGGTTATGCAGTACTGCAGTACACAATGAATTTTATAATCATATAGAGTTAAAAAGAAATGCATTCATCAGACTATTACCCCAAAGGACTGCTGAAGGTATAAGTTAAAAGAAATCTTTTGAAAGGATTCTAAATCAATACTAGAGATCACAAATGTTTAAAGAGTTTAAGCACTCACTGCTGCTTTTCTTGGTCCCCAAAGTTTGGCCATCTTCTAAAGAGTTTGAACCTACTGAAGAACTATCTTGACTATCTTGATGGGGGAGCTGAAGAAATCCTTCACTGGAGTCTGAGCGGGTAGGTGTTAATGTTAGAGATTTCTGACGTTCCCGATTAATATCTTTCTTAGACTTAATCAATTTTCTCATTTTTAGAGTAATCCAGTTGCCTCTCCTAATAGAATAATTTAAAAAACTCTTATCAGTCTAAAATTCAACATATAAATCCTTCACAAAATTAAAAGTCTTAACTTTCTTTTTTTTTTCCAAAATAAAAATGAATAAAATTTGGTTAACAGTACCTTCTAGGAGGAGATGGGTCATAAAATTTGTACTGATCCATTATCTTCTCTTCTAATTTCTCCTTTTGTCGTCTTAATTCATTTAGCTTATCACTATAAAAATAAAAATTTAGGACATGTATCATATTTTGTACAGTTATGAATATTAAATTATTTTGTGACTACAATCTAACTTCTGTCCAAAACATAAACAAATATAGATATTAAGTATTAGATATTAACAATGGGATATTTTTCCAAGTTTCTCCTTTTCTTCATATTTACAAACTTACTTAATAAAAGGATATAGAATTTAAAATTCAATTCTTTAATACAATTTATTTGTTTGAAGAAAATTTTCCATATTATATTCTCATCATGACAAAGGAATTCTGTCAACATCTTTTAATAGCTGTTAAGGGACATTAATTAACAGTGACTATTCTATTCTTGGATCTTTTAGTATCTCACATTGTTTTTGGAATGAAAGGTGATTTAATATAATTTATGTAACTAAAAAACTAAAATTTTCAATAGTCTGCTTACAGTTGTGGATATAATAAATAATCTTGCAACCACATCTTCATGCAAACAGACTTTTTTCCTTTATGGCAGAATTATTTAGGCTTATTACCTTTAGAGAACTATTTCCTGCCACCAGCAATACATGAATACACTAGTTTCACCACATCTTAGTCTCATTTATGTCCTTGATGGTATATATTACATAGGGAAACATCAAAGATCATAGACTAAAGTAAATGATCCAAAAAAAAGGTGATGCCAAACTGTGATGTTGTTTACTCAACAAATATTTAGTGATCATTTTAAATGAGGAAGACACAAAGAGTATATAAAGACAACAGTAGCCCAACTCTGCTTATAACACAATAGGAGAGAGAACAAATATACATAAATGACGATTACAATCCAAGGCAGGAGTGGTGCCAAAATAAAAGCACTGTACAAGAGAAACTTATAAAGAGGAAAATATTTCTATCTTGGATGACTGAAGAAAGCCTCATGGAGAGAATGGCCATATTAGATAGACTGAAAAGATAAGAATGCTAAATTAAGCAGTTTATAGTTGATGGGAAGCAGGGAGGGATTTTCAGGTTTAGATTTTGCTCAATAGGAAATCAGAAGCTTGAAGGTTTCATTAGAAAGTGACATTATGAAATCTTTGCTGTAGGTACCCTAACTCCATAATGAAATAGTATCTATCAGAAAGGATGGTAGTAAAGAAAGCATCCAGGAGGCTAATGAGGGAGTCTAGTTGAGTGGTTAGGCTGAATTAGGGAAGTGGGAACCAGAACAAATGGATTTGAGAGATTTTTTTGAAGAAGATGCTTTGTGAACACAGGTTGCCAAGAGTTACACCACAGCACAACGGCAGATGATCTATACCTCCCAAATGTTTTCTCTTTTTACCTTTTGAAATATCATCAGGAATCTCCAAATTCTCAGTATTACCTGTTCACTGTCACTCCTGCTAGGACCATGTGACAGAGGCACTCAACTAGAACTGTCTGACTTGTAAGTTGGATTTTTTAATTTAAATTCAAAAAGTCAAAATAGATATTAATATTTCTAAGTCAACTATACAGATACAATTACTGAAACTTTGGAAATGGATTATTTACCAAGGGCCAGAATATTAAGATATTCTAAAGATATCCAAAGATAAAGCTTTGGATAATGCCTTTGCTTGAAGGACAGAAAACTTAAATGTCAAGAGCTTTACATATACTTACTGCTTAAGCAGAAACACCTTTTAAGGCAGAGAATAAAGGAATACATGCTCCTGAAAGGGTTGAAAGTGTAGTCCAAAGTGGCCAGCCACAAATGTGAAATTTCTCTGAAGTTTTGCATTTATCTTAAGAGCTCATGCAAACTCTGCTTTTTGCTCCATACTATACCTGTCTGTTAATATAAAAATCATGTTCCCTGCCCCAAATTTTATAAGAAAACTGATGCTTCGAAAAATGTATGATATATCCTGGTTTCATATGTGCCCTAGCTCACCATCATATATAACATGCCTAAAAGGCATAGATATATTATTTCATTTATTTCTTAAGATAATCTTGGAAGTAGATGTTATATCTCTATTTTAGAGAAAAAGAAACCAATGATCAAAGAACCAGAGTAACTCACCTATGGTCACATAGCTAGTGACTGTAAGAACTGGCATTTGAATTAGGAACTGCCTAATTTCAACATCTGTGCTATTTCTATTATACTATGGTGTTTCTCATTTAGGGAATAGGGGAAGTGAAGAATTTAGTAAAGGTAAATCTTGGTGCAATACAAGGACTATTCACTGAGTGTCTCAGGCCCAAATCCCTGATTATACCAGATTCCTCTACTACTAATGGAAATATAACTTACCAATATTAAGCCTTGTCAATTCTATCTCTTACATCTGGTATTTCATCTCAACTACCGCCGCTTATGAGTTATGATTCACTAGATTATTACAACAGTCTTTCTAAAACTTATTCCTTGTCTCTATTCTCAGGAACTCCAATCCATACTCTAAAATGCCATCAGTGCCTTTTAAAAAAAACACAAATCTGATCATTTTATTCCCCTGCTCAAAGCTTTCAGCAACTCCTTTGTATGGCATAGAAAAACCTTTGTGGATCCTAAGTTTTTAGCCACTTCTCTATTGCTCCTTCTTCCTCAATTTTGCTCCAGCAAGAACTATTAATTCTTAGGTCCTATACCCTATCATAACACACCTTCATCACACCTTCGTGTTATTGCATTTGTGCTCCCTTGGCCTGATATGTCTCCTCAGGCAAACTCCCATGAGTCTTTAAGTCTCAGCTTGAGCAACCATCTTTGGAAAGCCCACCTTGCCCCTGCCAGACTAAGATACTCCTTCCACTGTATTTGCTATATTTCTATGGCCTCCTACACATACTTCCATTGTAGCAATTATTTGTATTTCTTGCTTTATGTTACTAGTTCCTTAAGAGCAGAATCTGTGTGTTTTCATGTTAGTATTTCTGGTTACTAGCATAGTGCCTAGAACATAAGCATTCAAAAAAATGTATGGAGAAATAATAATGTTGAAAATTAAAAAAAAATTAGCAGTGAGTTTTCTCTGTCACCAGTTGGCAATGATAAAATCATGAGTATTATTTCAACATTATTTGGTACCTACATGTACTGTCTTTGTTCAACATGAAAGAGATCCTTGCTTTCCATATTCTGCTCCAATAGTGTTCTGTTCTGTAGCATTAATGTCTGAATTTGATCTAGTAGATGTCGATTTTCTTCTTCTAAATTTCCTTTAAGTTGGCTTAGCAACTGTTTAAACACAAACATTTTTTAAAAAATCAACATTTACATTTAACATAAATCAACCAAAACATCTGAAAAATATAAAGTCTTGGGGTTCCTGGGTAGCTCAGTTGGTTGAGTGTCCGACTCTTAGTTTCGGCTCAGGTCATGATTTCAGGGTCAGGAAATGGAGCCTGTGTCAGGCTCCACGCTTTGCAGGGAGTCTGCTTGAGATTCTCTCTCTCCCTCTCCCTCTGATCCTCCTCCCACTCCCACACACTCTCTAAAATCAATCAATCAATCAATCAATCTTAAAAAAGAAAAAGACTTAGGTCTCCTGCTACTTGGGCAATTAGGTGGTTGCACTTTGATCAGAACATGAATGATTATTTTAGTTATAATGAGAGCTAAAATGCTGAGTTATGTGCTGTACACATTTTTAAAAATTCTTACAAACACTGGGTTTAACATATAATAAATTATCTAGTTTCAAAAACACTTGCTTTCTTATTTAACTTATAGTCTGAATGCTACCTGGCCTTCTATTTAAGGAACTATGAAAAACTGGACAAGTAAATTAACTGGCTTCAATGAGCTCATCTATAAAATGAGAATAATAACTCACACCCTGACTATTGTAAGTATTAAATAATATATGTAAAGTATCTTGTGTCATGCCTTTAACACATAGTAGGTACCTCATTCTTCCCTCAACCACTGTTTTTTAGGAACCTTAAACGTTTGTACATAGTTTTTATGGCTTGGTCAAAGGGACTCAGGTAATCTTGTCAATGGTTGGTATTACTAGCTGATACTACCGGTAGTTGGGTTGCCAGCAGCATTGGGCTGCTTCTTTGTAGTTAGAAAAAACTAGAAATATGCCTTAGTTAGGCCGGAGATTCCAGTAGAAGTCAGAAATCCCAAAGTAGTGATTTTCGAAATTCAGTATCACTCGTAGAGACTATTAAAAAATGTAGATTTCCAGGGGCACCTGGGTGGCTCAGTCGGTTGAGCTTCCAACTTTTGGTTTCGGCTCAGGTCATGATCTCAGGGTTATGAGATCGAGCCCCACCTGGGGCTCCATGATCAGCTTGGAGTCTCCTTGAGATTCTTTCCTCCTCCCCCTCCCTTCCCCCTGCTCCTCCCCCTGCTTGCACCTGTGTGCACACACGCTCTCTCAAATAAAAAAATAAATCTATCTCTTAAAAAAATGTGGATTTCTGGGTCCTAGCATTCAAATTCAACCAGTGTGGAGAACAGCCCAGAGAGCTATACTTTAAAAAAAAAAAAAAAAAAGCGCCAAGACCTTCTACAAAAAAAAAAAGAAAAAAAGAAAAAAAAAGAAAAAGAAACAGACGTTTTGTAAACTCTAAGATACAGAAAAGCAGACAGTATAATACTATGAATATCCATAAATAGCCATTTAGATCTAACCACCATCACTACTGTGCTGTATTTGTTTTATCTATATATTGTTAAATTGAAACACAACATATGGTAGATTCATTGCAAAACTGAATGCAGTTTTTCTCCTCCCTGTATCTATACCCTCTTGTGCTGTGACTTCTTGCTCTTACCATCAAGAAGTAGAATTTATTTTCCCTCTTTTTGATTTTGGAATGCCCTTGGCCACGAGAAGAAGTGGAAGTGATGGAAGTTCCAAGGCTAGGCCTCAAGAAGCCTTATGTGCTTCCACTTGTAATCCTGCTGGAGGATGAGAGACCACATGGCACAGAGGAGTTATGCTATCTGGGGCCACCCTAGGCCAGCCAGCCCTCGGAATATGTGCCAGTTGACTGCAGATGTAGGACAAGCCCTACGAGGATCAAATGAGCTTGGTCACATTAATACATGCCATCAGCACATCTGCTTAGGCAATCCATAGATTCATAAGCAAAAATAAATGTTTACTGTCTATTACCAAAGGTTCCGTGTTGTTATACAGCATTAATTACTGTGTCAAAAGACAATTAATAAAACATATATATAGAAAAGAGAACAAATTTTATGTAGCTACAGCTCAATGAATTAGTGCAAAGTGAACATGTATGAAACCAGCACTCTGATCAAGAAACAGCTCATTAACTACATTCCAGAAATACCTTGTGCTCTCTTCTAAGCACCATCCCTTCCCACAAAGATTAACTGCTATCCTGGCCTCTTACCCTCTGGACTCATTTTCCCACTCCCTATAAATCATGTTATTATATGACTTAGCCCCTAGCCAAGGGTTAACATTTGACTTGAGTTGGGACTACCAGTCAGAGGTAAGTAGGTAGCTAGGGCCTTTCTGGTCTCTCCAGAACAGCTTTCCAGGCCACCGGTGTCAGGCAGGACCATATCAAGACTCACTATAGCTAGATGTCTCATTCCTGGATCTCCCAGTTAAATTTTTGACTAATTTGCCCCAACCAATATTCCAACCTCAGAGCATCTGAGAGTTCACCTGTGACAACTCTCCTGGGTATGGGGACTTTTTTGTACTCTGCTCAAATCAAGTCAGTCTGCTCTGGTAGCAAAGTTGCTGATTTTCACAGTATGCCCCTCACCTGAACTACCAGGTATTGGAACTGGAGAATGGGAGAAATCACAAGATAAAATGCCTCAGACAACCATAGTTCCTACACAACGTCGAGTAGCTTTTCTTTAATAAATGCTTCTCAATTTGTTGTACACCTTTCCTTCAGTTCCAGAGTACTACAATAGTTGTTTTTAATAATTTTGCCCAATTTTATTGTTTCTTGGGGAGATGATTTGTCCTCTTCTTCCTTTTGTAAGTCCATGACTCCAATTATATTTTATTTAGACTTTTATAAATCATAGGCATAATGAATGTTCTTTTTTTTTTTTTTTAAAGATTTTATTTATTTATTTGAGAGAGGATGAGAGGAGAGAGAGAGCACATGAGAGGGGGGAGGGTCAGAGGGAGAAGCAGACTCCCTGCTGAGCAGGGAGCCCGC
>NW_022589715.1:38811121-38996506 GCF_004348235.1 Phoca vitulina | reverse complement strand
CTTTTTTTTTTTAAAGATTTTATTTATTTATTTGAGAGAGGATGAGAGGAGAGAGAGAGCACATGAGAGGGGGGAGGGTCAGAGGGAGAAGCAGACTCCCTGCTGAGCAGGGAGCCCGATGCGGGACTCGATCCTAGGACTCGAGGATCATGACCTGAGCCGAAGGCAGTCGCTTAACCAACTGAGCCACCCAGGCGCCCCCATAATGAATGTTCTATACTTTCTGAGCCTTGATGGGTAATTAAAATGTATATGATTTTAAACTACTTTTTCTTTCTATTGGTTTATCATTTCAGACAAAATGCTTTTAAGTATTACTTTTCTGATAATCTATTCCTATTTCCCTTTAAAGGTTAGCTTAAGTGCTTGTTTCTTAAAAGTGCCATGAAATTCAGGTGTTAAGCCGTATTCAAACTTCAATGATTTTGGGGCCAACCAATGAAATTTAAGGATTTTCTAGGGCTTTCGGCATCCTTTTATACTTTAAAACTCATTGTTTTATCAAACCATCACAAAGAGCGGCATGGAATTATGTTAACCCAACTGTATACATAAGGCCAACATCATTTGTGTTCAAAACACTGAAATGGCTCCCCTGTTTTACTCAGAATAAAGTTATCTTTGTTCAAGGATGCCTATTAAAATTTCAATCTATATTCCTTTAACCATCATGGAAGTCCTCCTTATCCCCCTCTGCCCTACTTCACTTTTACTTGCACATAACTTATCTACCTTGTAATATACCATATGTTGCAGACCAATTTTCAAAACAGAGTACTATTTCCAGTCCACATGCTCTTTTGCCATTCTCCACCAAAAGACTGAATCTATTTTCTCTTTCCCCTGAGCCTGAATGTGACTTTGACTGACTCGAATAGAATGCAGGGGAAATGATGTTGCATGACTTCTGAGGTTTGATCCTTAAAGTAGAGATGGCTTCTGTCTGGTTATCACCATGTTGTGAGAAAGCCCAAACCAGCCCTGGGGGAGACATCATGTGGAGAGAAAACCGATGCCTCCAGCTGGTAGCCAGCACAACCACCAAACATGCATGTGGCCTTTCAGTCTTCAGGCTGGGGGCCCAGTTGCTAGTGGAACAGAAACAAACCTGCCCCACTGTCCCTGTCCAATTCTGATCCACAGATCTGGGAGCCTAATAAATGGTTGTTTTACACCAAGTGTTGGGGTAAAGTGCAATACAGCCATGTTACAAAACACTGAAATACTATACATTTCACTTACTTGTTGTGTTTATTGTCTATTTCCTTCCACCAGAATATAAGCTCTACAAAGGGAGAGATTTTACCTTTTTGGTTTACTAGTACATGCCAGGTGGTAAGTAAACATTTTTTCATTAAACAAGGGCACAGTTTTACATTTTCAAAGTATGTGGACACTTAAGTTTAAACTAATAGTAAACAATGTTGAAATTCACAATAAAATAAGTTTTTATGAATTACTTGGAATTTCAATTACCCCGAGCAATTCTTTTAGAAATACCCAAACAAATACATACCGCTATTCTCATTTTAATATGATTGTTTATTTTTAGGCATGTCTTGATTCCTAAAAGAAGAAACTTGTCAAAGCTCACCTCACACTGGTTATTTAGCTTGGTGGATGTGATGTCCAACTGTTGGTATTGTTCCTTTAGCTTTGAAAATTCAGCTTCCAATCTTGTTTGTTCCAGTTTGGAATTATTTAGAAGACTTTTCAAGTTTTTATGGTCAGTTTGTAAAACTTCAGTTTCTTTTACAAGCTGATTATATGTATGATTCAACCTATAATTAGAAATCATGATAGAAACAGAATTAGATTCCCTTAATAGCTTTCATTGTAATTTATACAATGTGAAAATGCTGTGGATCTCAGACATACTTAGAGAATATAAAAGACTCTTTAGCCAGTGACAAACTCATCAAAAATTAGTTTCTATTCTATAAAACTAGATTAAAAAAATTCAGCCTACTCTCCCCTTGAATCTTCTAGCATGTTGTACATTACATGTGGCTCATAAAGCTATTTTTCCTTCAATGTACCCCCCAACCTTTTACAATGCAAAAATTGTTTTTAGTTTGGGAGCTGAACCAAAACAGCATGAACTGTTAAATTACTATACTGTACTACTGACACTAATGTAACACTATATGTTAACTAACTGGAATTAAAATAAAGACTTAAAACAGTAAAAATAAAAAACAGGTAGAAGAGCTATATAATAAAATCTGTTTTTAAATTTGAAAAAACAAAAACAAAAAACAAAAACAGGATGCAGCTTGGATTTGGCCTGCTGTGCTTGGCTCTAGTTTAACGACCTTATCTAATGGGATTAAGAACAGGATGGTACTTGTTCAGAACATCTAATAATTTACTTCAACTCAATATCCAAAAAATGGAGTCAGCTTACAAGAATTTATAAAATAAATAACAAAATAATATGTTTAAAAAATCAAGGCTTGGTAAAAAATAAAATGGCAAGACCAGAAACATACAGAAAATGTTCCATAAATAGGTTGAATCCATGAATGAATGTATGCCATGAGTTATAAGAGCTGGTTAGACCTCACTGAGACACACAGACAGCTACACAGTATATATCAATACCTATGGAGATCAAAGATTCACCTATTGATGCTTCATGGGGGCAAGATATGAAGACATACCATATACAACGTCCTCAACCTCATCTCTAAGGCCAATACTAAAATGAGCTCTTTAAGAGAGTTTTTTATATTGTCCCTTAAAGTTGAGAACATTAACACCAAAATGTAATTCAGTGAACACAATTCTAAAGAGGCCAAGACAAACTAGTCCATCTAAGAAACTTTCTTGGTTTGGCATTATCAAAGATTAAAACTTAGGTTATTTAGAGGAATGGGTAAACAAACTATTGTTCTTGAGACAAGTCTTCATAAATACTTTTTTTTTTTTTTTTTTGGTGAAAGAGCTCTTTCAGATTTTACTTAAAGCCGTTTCTTGCCTTAACAATATAGACATGAGTGCATAAAAGCTGGGATAGAATAGCTTTGAGAGACAGAAAATACTCAGAACCACCCCTTCCCTTCCAAGCCTGCAGAATCTCCTGGTTCAAGATCATCATGCTCAATTTCTTCTTATCATGTAGGCTGAGTTCTTTCTCAGAAGGCTCCTCAGTAATGAATACAATTAGATTCCTAGAAGGCCTACCCAAGCTCACAAACTGTCCCAGTTTGTTGTGAATCCCAACAATGAAAAAAGGTTAGGTTCAAGATGGGACTTCGACAGTAAATGCCTTCCCCAATGTTATGTGTGTAATAAAAATGCCCCTATCCTTGTATTCTATAACTTGTCACAACTTAGTCTTCTACTACATATACCGTAAAGATACATCCTTCTTGATTCTAGCTTGGTGTAGAGCTTATTCAAAGTTCAAATCCCCAATACACTATTTCTAGTTATAACAATTACTAAATTAAAAACTACTGAGCATGGAAATGAAAATAGCTCTAGAAGCATAGGGATTTTTTTGTTGTTGTTGTTAAGGGAAAGAAATACAATTCTAAAAATGGATTATATTAAATTCATAATAGGACAAATAGTCAATGAAGGACCCCCATTTGAATTCTGTGTGCTGCCTTTCAGCTCTTCAGCTATGGTTAAGTGTAAGTGTAATGCAAATGTTCAGGATGCTTACACTTTTCAAAGGTTTCTAAAAACCTTCTGATATGTACCCTTATGAAGAGACTGATTACGGGTTGGTAAGTTTTGATCTTCCTAGGGTTACAAATTAAAAAATAACTGCCTCGTGGCAATATGAGACCATTAATAACTAAGACAGTTAAAAATAAGAGTACAAATTAGTCAGCTAGGAAATTGGAAGCTGCTCACTTGTAAAAACTTTGAAAGATAAGAACTGAGATACCAGACTAGCAAATACAGACAGACATAAAGAATCAGACTTCATTACATTCCGTCACAATAAAGCATATAAATGCTATCAAGGTACAGAAATTTCATTATAAAATGGCTTAAAAACTTAGTTGAATAAATCAAGAGAGAAACAATAAGTGGAAACAAGGGATCTAGGTTTTCAAGCCATTTTATAACTAGCTGCATGATTTTGTTGGGTAATTTACTTATTGCTCTGGGTCTTTTTTAAAAAGTCTAAGTTACAGATGGTTTTGCAAAGGGGCAGTATACACTTTGGATGTAATGAATAATACAAAACTAAAATATATAAATATTTATTACCTATCATTTTCACCGCAAAGTTTCTTGTATTCTGCAGCTATAGTCTCATGGTTTTTGTTTTCAAGCAGCATTTTTTCCTGTTCTAATTTCAGTGTTTTTTCCAAATCTTCCAATTGTCCTTTCCGTTTTAGTAACTGATTGTAACTGGAAAAAATATTAGGTTATTTGTTTTATAATATGCCCTTAGAAAAAAGAAATACTTTAGAAATGAAGAAAACAAGACTTACTAGTAAGTATCACATAAACATCATACATAAATTTCCTATATAAATTATCTTAGATTTGTTTAACAGAAAATTTATATTATCTAAAGAAAACTGGTTTTAAATTAACAACACAAGAGAAGATAGTAAATTACCGATCTTCAAGGTCTTTATGTTCCACCTCAAGATTTTTGTGGGCAGACTTTAGAGTTCCATGTTTAGCGATGAGAGACTCATACTCTGAAGCCTGACGTTCATGAAGAAGTTCCAGCTTTTCATGATCTTTGATCAAAGAATCATAGAGAGATTTCAGGTCTTCTCGCTCTTTGATTACAGCTTCATTTTCATTTTCTAATGAAGACTGCTGGATTAGGAGTTGTGCATTCTGGTTCATAAGTGAAGTACTTTGGGAATTAAGGGTAGAATTTTCAACCTGTAAGAAAGTATATTGTTATGAGACAGAAGAAAAATAGTTATCTTGTTCTTCTAGGAGATGCAAATATGTGGTATGTGTTTATTACAGATAGAATAATTCTCCCATGTTAAAAATTATTCAAAAATAAAATTCTAATGGCAACATAAAAAATATAAAAGATAACATTAACTTTAGGAAGCTCTACATAAATCACAGAAGATATAGTCATATTATACTGAGATAATTTGGTTTTTAGTGTCCCGAAAGAACAAGGCTACAATTTAATATTATTCATTTATATTACTTAATTTAATATCAATATTAAATTTGCATTAATTTAATATTATTTATGTTATTTAATTTAATATTATTATGAGATACATATCATATATATGTTTTGGGTTGAATTATTTTAAATGAAGGTGATTAGAAACAATTTGTATTCCACTCATGAAAAAGTACAGAATTTAAAATGCTAATTTATCTCTTTCTAAAACTTAAGAGGTGACAGAACTGAAAAATTACTTGTGAAAATTCAACTGGAAATTTTCTCAAGATCTACATTATATTAGTATATGTTTTACCATTTGGAAAAGAGTTAATAGAAAGAACTTTCATATTCAGAGATGGAATTTTTTTCTTTGGCTCTTTAAGAGGTGTCAAAGCGTTGTACTTTCCCCAACCTGATCATTCTATGTGAAAAGACACTGCAGCATTAAGTGCAAGATGGATCTAAGGAAAAGTCTGAAGACAAAATTTTCATGCTGTGTTGTTTTTTAAGAACTGATATGAAGGCTGTAAAAATGAAATAAGCAATAGTATGTTGCAATCATACTCTAAAGCAAGGGTTTCTGCTCGATTAATCACAATCAACTTGCTGAAAGAGGTGAAAGGCCATAAAGTAAATATAAATAAAGATAAAATTATATTTTAAATAAATAAGTATTTCATTTTGTTTGTTTTTTTCTTACGCTGGGCGTTACTGGCCAGTGCTGCTGCAGCTGCCCTGGCTCCACCACAGCCCTGGGCACTCCCATAAATATTTTAAATAAAGATAAAGTTAGCTTTATTTTATTTACATCATTGAGTGAATTTATTAGTTAATATTTAGAGGCTCTGATTAAAAAAATGCTGATATCTGAAAGCCTGGCATAGCACTAAGTAGATATATTTTATCTTCCATTAAATTCACTCACTAAGAAACAATGTTACCATGTCTAGTTACCCTTATTTTAAAAGCATAATTCAAAAATTTGGTTGCATATCCCAAAATATTACATTACAACCTGAAGCTTTGCATTCTGGGTTTGAAGAGTAGTATTCTGCTCCTGTAACGAAACTGTCTGCCTCTGAAGTGCAAGAATCTGAGCCTGCAAATTACTGTTCTGTGTCTCCAATTGTTTCAGTTGAGTTTTCAGTGCTTGTTTCTCTGCTTGCAGGGTAGCATTCTTAATAAAGAAAACACATATTTTAAAAAGTAACAAACATATTTCCGCTTAACAGATATTAGAATTTTGTAACAACTATTACCATGAAAATCCAAAAAAAAAAAAAAAAATCCCAACAATCTTAAAAGACTTAAACAGTTCCCCTCTATCCCAAATTGTAAAAAGAGATGTAATCTAAGAGAAAGCAAGAGCTAATACTAAAACCTTACTAGTGTGTCTCTATACTGTCTGCTTTATAATTTCCAAAAAAACAAAATGTTCCATTCTCAATATATTAACACAAGAAACTAGAATGGGGTTGTTAGTTATATGGTTTTCGTGCTGTTCAAAAGTATGTGGGACTGTGTCTAGCTAATGAAGTGCACATTTTCTAACTGCCCAAAGGCAAATATATATATATATAGGTGAGTGCTGGTCCCAGGGGTAGCAGCAAAACTAAATATTTTAATAAACACAAATTTGGAAGAGAAGCAGGAACAATTTTAACCATGTGTTTAAAAAATTTAGTCCATAATTGACCTAACAGATGTTACATATATTCTTTAGTGATTTTTTTTTTCCCCATGGTATAAAATACTCACTAAAACTCTATTTTATCTATAGGACTTCTGGAGCAAATCCAAACAAAACATATAATTTTCAATTCTTCTAGTACATTTGACCATATTTCAATTTTATAAACAGTGAATTACTATGCAAATCACAGATCACTATTAATTTGACAGATATTAAAATGTTTGTCATGGATATTATATTCTCAGGATTACTTCTAAATAACATTTCATAAAAAATTAGCATAAAAAAGTATAAACAAAGAAAGAACCTCTAGAAAACTGAAATAAAATGTTATATACAAAAAGTCCAGAATTTGTTGCATATAATTGCAATACGCAGAAAAAGTTACAACTGAATCATGACATATCACCTTTATCATATCTACATAGGGGACAAAGGAATCATTCATTTTATAGACTTTCAAAGTTACATATACTACATGGTCACTGTATAAAAGGCAAGTAATGATTAAACCCATATATTTTATCACAAAATCAAAGGTTAGGAAGCAAAATGCTTTAAGATGGGTTTTGATATTTTAGTTCTCTTGTGTTCATTTATTCAAATAAAAAGGATGAAAAAATTTATACTGGAAAAATAATATGGAACACTGATATTTTTATATACCATCTTGATACACCAAAAAGTGAACCATTTTTCACTTCATACATTAAGTGCTACTGTAGTTCAGCTCTTAAGAAACCAAAATGTACAAAGCTCTAATGACAAGTCTGGGTATCCCTACAGGAATAAGAAAAATTCCTATAGTCTATAAAGAATAAGAGAGTAGAAAGGGTATCTCACAGCAGGAAAAGATCTGCAATGGAAAAGTTAGGAGGTCAGTAACTATACTGGCAAATGCACCAAAATTATCAGTCTAATATAAGACTAGCCATCTTTACAAACCATTATCTAAAATAAAATGGCTAAAAAATGAGAACCAAGTAACTTTTTTCCAATAGAAATTTATAAAGGAAGTCAATGGGAAAAGAGATTTACTTTATAGAACTTTTACATGTCAGCCAAATTTTCTGAAATACAATTACTAATCCAACTGATGGAGGTTTGTATCTATGTGCGCATATATATATAAATATACATATGTAAATCACTGAATAATTAAAAATAGGTATTCATATACAGCTGATAAATAGATAAGATGTAAAATAGCTCGCTTATTAATAATTTAAAACATGAAAATTAAAATACTTTATTGCTTTAACAAAAATTAAAAGGCTGATAACACCAAGTGTTTACCTAAAAAAATAGGTAATCTATTAGTGGAACTGAAAACTGATGTGATCTTCAAAAGCTAACATGATGATACCAGTTAAAATTACACACGTACACACACACACACACACATATATATATACACCCTTTGGCCTATCAATTCTGCCATCAGAAATTTATTACCCCATGAACATATTATACATTGATTTTCACTGCAGCAAAATCTGATAATAACCTAAATGTTCATCGATTGGGATTTATTTAAATAAATTATGGTAATATCCACACTATGGAATAATATGTGGTTATTAAAAAAAATGATATGATCTATAACTGCCTGAAATAGAGAGATCTCTAAGATAACATAATTGAAACATGCAAATAAGAATATTATATAGCATGATTCCACAGATGTAAATTTGTAAAAGAAATATGCTCCTAGACATACAAATGTCTAACAGACACATAAAAAGATGCTCAACATCACTCATCATCAGGGAAATACAAATCAAAACTACAATGAGATACTATCTCACACCTGTCAGAATAGCTAAAATTAACAACTCAGGAAACAACAGATGTTGGCAAGGATGCGGAGAAAGGGGAACCCTCTTACACTGTTGATGGGAATGCAAACTGGTGCAGCCACTCTGGAAAATAGTATGGAGGTTCCTCAAAAAGTTATAGAACTACCCTATAATCCAGCAATTGTATTACTAGGTATTTACTCAAAGGATACAAAAATACTGATTCGAAGGGATACATGCACCCTAATGTTTATAGCAGCATTATCCACAATAGCCAAATTATGGAAAGAGCCCAAATGTCCATCAAATGATGAATAAGGAAGTTGTGCTATATATGTATACAATGGAATATTATTCAGCCATAAAAAGAATGAAATCTTGCCATTTGCAACAACGAGGATGGAGCAAGACAGTATTATGCTAAGTGAAATAAGTCAGTCAGAGAAAGACAAATACCATATGATTTTACTCATATGTGGAATTCAAGAAACATTAACAGATGGACACAGGGGGTAAAAAAAAGAGGCAAACCAGAAAGGTACTCTTAATTATACAGAACAAACTGAGGGTTACTGGAGGGGAGGTGGATGGAGAGATGGGTGGTATGTGTGATGGGTATTAAGGAGGGCACTTGTGATGAGCACTGGGTGTTGTATGTAAGTGATGAATCACTAAATCTTACACCTGAAACTAATATTTCACTATATGTTAACTATCTGAAATTTAAATCTTGGAAGGAAAAAAAAGAAATATACTACTTCTTCCTTTTTTTTTTTTTTTAATAAGTAGGCTCCAAGCCCAGACTAGAGCCTAACACGGAGTCTGAACTCATAACCCTGAAATCAACACCTGAGCTGAGATCAGGAGTCAGACGCTTAACCAACTGAGCCACCCAGGCGCCGCAAAAGAAATATACTACCATACACGGATAAGTCACAAACATTTTTCTGGGAAGACTGTTTACAGTGATTACTTCTGGATGAGAAAGTAGGAACCAACAGTATAGGAGATTAATTTTTGGCATTATGGCTTAAAGTTCTCAATTCATGTTACATTAAAACATAATAACAATGACCACAACTATTTTACTTGTTAGTATATAAATTCCTTAAGCTAATTCATTTTTAAAGGATAAATGTTTGGTGAATTAGTCTGATTACCTTTTTTTGACAAATATTTCTCTAACTTATTCAGCGAATATTTACTGTATCTGCTATCTACCAGGCTTATTTCTATATACTGAAGGCACAGTGGTTAAAAAAAAAAAAAGATAAGCTCCTGCTGTCAAGGAGCCTTTTTTCCAGTAGACAACCAACAAATAAGTAATATAATTTCACTAGTGAGAAGTGCTAGGAAGAAACTAAGGCAGTGCCATAATAGCGAATGGTTTAGGTTGAGAATTGCTACTTTACTGGGGGAAGGGGTCAGGAAAGACCTCTTGCAGGAGATATGTGATACGAAGCCTGAATGCCAGCCATGTGTTCCAGGTAGAGGATCCCAACATAAATCTCTGGAAACAGGAACAAACAGAAAAGGCCAATATGACTACAACTGATTTACTTATATATGCCAGGCACTGTTTTGTGTTTCCCAGGTAACGACAGATAGTAATAATATCTCGAGATTATAAACAGAAGGGATGGAAGAGTGGTATGGTATAAGGCCAACAATATAGGCAGGGCAAAGTCAGGAATGATCTTATAGGACACTGAAAAATTTGGATTTTATTCTAACTGGAAGGGGAAGCCATTGAATATTTTAAGTAGAAAAATTACATGACTAGGATTATGTTTTAAAAAATAACTCTGGCTACTGTAGTTAAGAATGGGTTAGACTGGGCCAGGAGTAGAAGGGGGAAAGCCAGCCAGTCAGAGGCTATTCTAATAATCCAGATGAGAGATAATGGTACCTTAAATGGTAGCAGCAACGATGGGACAGAAGAAGGGCGTGGGTTACATTTTCACAACAGAGTTGACAAAGTTGGCTGATGGACTTATATGAGGGTGATGGAGAAAAGTAAATTAAATTATTAGTTCTTCACTCTTTTACTATAAAATAAATCACTCAAGAAAGTATAAAACCAGATTAGATAAACTTTCTAAGTTATATATACAATGATACTTTACTTTTAAAAAAAAACTTTTTCCTACTAAAAATTTAAAAATACTTACATTTCTTTCTACTTCAATTAATCTGTCTTTAACTTTCAGAAGCTCTCTAGTTGTTTCTTGACTTTCTCGCTCCCATTTATTATCTTCACCAGAAGTTGGAGGAGAGCTCTGTACCATCCTTTCTTCATCTTGTCTCTGTTTGAGAGCTTCATAATTCTTTTTCACCTAAAATTTTATTTAAAATATGTTAATGGAGAGAAAAAGAATCACCAAAGTTATCACTTCTCACAATCAGACTCTGCAATGGTCTGGTGAATGTGAAAGACACTATTTAAAAATGTGATAAATAATATGTATAATTATCATTACTATCATGATCACAATTTATGCTTTGTAAACTACAAAACCTTTTGTCCTAGAAAATATAAAATATACTCCTGCTTATGTGCCATTATCTAGTAATATATTCTATAATTTCAGATCCTGTTGTTTATAATCTAAGGAAGAGATTAACTGGACATAGACATGTTACTAAATATTAATAATTATTTTTTGACCCATCTATAGCTGGATTTAGAAATTTCAGAGATCCCGGGGCGCCTGGGTGGCTCAGCCGTTTAGCGTCTGCCTTCGGCTCAGGTCATGATCCCAGGGTCTTGGGATCGAGCCCCACATCGGGTTCCTTGCTCGGCAGGGAAGCCTGCTTCTCCCTCTCCCACTCTCCCTGCTTGTGTTCCCTCTCTCTCTGTCAAAAAATAAATAAAAATCTTTAAAAAAAGAAATTTCAGAGATCCCCATGTAAAGGACAAATGAAGACTTGACATACGTAATAATTCCTTCTAAAAAGATACCTAAAGTTGAGGAATATCTATATATGTCTACCCTTTTAAGAAGGATATGTTGCCCAGAATGAGCTATATTAATAGATAAATTGGTGACTTCTTTATTCAGATCCTAACCCATATATTATTACTGTAATTTATTTTATAAAAAGTGGGCAATCCAAGGATTTATCTTACCCAGGGCTTTCTGGTGTGATTACAACCACATCCTACTTTAAGAGAGTCAACTCAAAACTAAGAACTTGGTCATCCTACATCCCCAAAATTACTGATTAACTTAATAGCTCTCTTCAATTTAAGCTGATTATTATTATACTTCTCTTGAATCATTAGTTTATATTAGGAGACATTTATCACAAATTTCTAAATTAAAACCCAAACTTTACATTAAGGCAAAAATATAAATGTCTAAAATAATTCAATATCTAAAGCAAACCTTAAGAAAGCTTATGACTCAACAATAAGCTTTGCTACTACTGAGTTAGAAAATGATGTGAGACTAAAGAAAAAAGATGCCCAAAACAGAATATAATTTAAAGCTTGGCTGAGTGATCTAATAGGTGTTCTGGGATCCTAATTTTCCAGGTTTTTTAAATTTTAATACCCTAATAACAGATGAGTGACATCATTTCCAGTCTCCTATTTTACATTAATTTCCCACAGGGTCTTTTCTCTAGGCTTATAAAGACTATAGACATATGCCATTATTAAGAAGGGGAGTTGAGAATAAAACTCAAAGCTTCTTATTTTTAGCCCATTGTTCTTACAACTAAATTTCAAAAATGGTCCCTTTACCTTATGTATCTGCAGAATCTCTAATTTATGTTCACATAAAAAATGACATATTTTCCATCGAGGTTTCTTAGAGGCAGCATATAGGTGGGTCTTGCCTTTTAATCTAATTTATTAATCTCTGCCTTTCAAATGAGATGTTTAGAAATTTTATATTTAATGTGATTATTGATCTGGTTTGTTTTAAAACTGCCATTTTGCTATCTGTCCAATCTGTACTTTTGTTCCTCATTTTTCTTTTTTTTTGTTTTTTAGATTTTTTGT
The DNA here is from genome assembly GCF_004348235.1 of Phoca vitulina. Classification (NCBI taxonomy): domain Eukaryota; kingdom Metazoa; phylum Chordata; class Mammalia; order Carnivora; family Phocidae; genus Phoca; species Phoca vitulina. Next base: position 38,983,886 of record NW_022589715.1, on the reverse strand, counting down.
AATTCTATTTTATCTCCTTTCCTGCCATATTAGCTATACCTTTTTGTCATGCTATTTTAGCAATTACTTCAGGCCTTCAACTCATATTTAACTTTCATAGTCTTCAAGTGATATACGTCTTCACATATAGTATTAGAAGTTAGCACAGTCTAATTCGGTTTTATGGCAGCCTAATTTCCTGTTTATGGCAGGTAGCTAGTCTAATAGCTGTGCCAAAATGGCTGGAAGTGGAAAACAATGATGAAATTTTAAATCTCTGCAGACTTGAAATGGATATATACCAACCCATACCCAAACTGGCTGAGCAGCTTCATGAAGTTGACTTTCTTTGCAACCTAGATACTGCAGATTAATTAAATCTGGCACCAAATTTTACTTTATTTTTTGGATAATCCTTCATGTTAACTAAGCAAAATTCTAGAATTTCTTCTGTAACAATATATGTTTCATGGTACAAATACCAAAAATGATAGTGTGGGCAAATGGGGAACAAAACCTTTTTCCTTTTCTGTATGAGAAATTCATCTTTGGTAACTGTGTCCTTAGAAACCTGAAAAAATTGGAATGTTCTGTGTTACCAGGCAAGATTGCATATGAGAAAAATGACCCAACTGGTAAATTATATTTAGACTGCAAGAATTATAAATACCTAATAGGAAGCCATATCTTTAAACTTCTCTGAGTGCAGCAACTCTTAAAACTAGTATATCCATTGTGGAGATCTTCTATCTATGCCTTCAGAGTTTTGTAAGAGATGATGACTACTATGGAGCATGGAGTCTCAAAGACAGGGCAGCTCCCGCACGCTCAATGTGAATCTCATCATCTTGCACCTGAATTGTCATCTGGTGGGAATATGACTTTCAGGCAACTATAAGAGGGACCCATGACAGTGCCCTGCTATATACTGTATTTCCAACAGTGTTCTAAATCAAACGGTTCTAAATGAGGCCCAAAGTAATCTTCTCAATCTAAATGTTTAGTTGATTGTAAAACCACTCCTGGTGGTACTACAGAGATGATAAAAGGGGGGAAAAAAACCAGAACACGATTCTACCTATCTACTATATACTAATCCTAGGGAATGGACAAGCCCCTTTGATTTAAATTTATTTAGGTAAGGGAAAACAGACAGGTGCTCCTGCCTTGCTTATTTCACAGAATAATTCCAAATATCACAAGATAATGGATCTAGGAGAAAACTTCAAATTAATGAGATCAGATGCTTTCTTATACCACACATACTATTTCCCTCTACTTGGTATCCTCATACCCATATCTTTGCCTATCAAACTTTTACCTGGATTTTCAATCGAAGTGTGTCAAAGTGAAGTGTCAATATCACATTGAGAGCTTTTCTAAATAAAGACTGCCTCTTCCCCATCCTATTCCCACAAAACTGATAGGTCTCTAACTGCATGGGGGACATATGCACATGAAATAGAACTGAACAAATTACAGTGTATAAACAAAATATAGTTTGTCATAAAATGACCAAGATCTGTTACTCTCAAATTTAAGAAAAAGGAAGAAATAGACAGAATATCAATGATGTTGCTTTTTTGTTTTCTTACTTTAGACTTTTCTGCCCAAATATCTGACAATTAAAATTCTTTCCAGGGAAATCACTTACTGTTTTAAGTTCTTGGCGCAACTGCTGGTTATAATTTGTGGATTCTTCTAATCGAGCTTCTAAAGCAGCAATTTTTTCTTCTTTTATTTCAAGGGACTTCTTTAGAGTAGATTCTAATTTTGATTCCAAAAGTTTGTACCTACTATCCAAGTACAAAAATAACATAGTTCATCATTGGAGGTAGATGTGAATGTCAATATTTTAGTTATCTTTTTGAAAGGTGGGTTCATAAATATATTATTTGTAATTAAATATTTTTTACAGAAAGGACAGTGCATGAATACAGTTTGAGAGTCAATCACAGACTATGGATTATGATGAATTCTTACACCCGAGAACCTTGATAACTAAACCAAATAAAAAAGTAAAGTACATATATGAGAAATTTTATCACATTCTGCCTTTTACTCTAATTAACTTGTATATATGTTTTCTGCTCAACCAATTTTTAAGTTAAGAACAGAGAACAAATCTCATTCATTTTGGTATTGGCTTGAGTAAAGAGACATTTTTAAAGCATTTAATGAATCTAACTTTGAATATGTTGAATGTGTGATGCCCGAGTTGCTTCTAGACTGTCTAGACAGAGATGTCCACTAAGCGGAGAATAATGTGGCTATCAGGTAAAATGATGGATGGCAATGCATAGCATTCAGAATAAATGATTAAGAGGCCTAAGAACATAACCCTAGGAAACTATATTTAGAGAAGTCATAGGAAAAGAGCTGTTAAAAGAAAAAGACAAGAGTGACTGCTTAGCACTCTATTTGTAACTCTACCACTGAATTTACTTTGTTGCATTTTACCTATTTATACACGCAAACCCACAACTTAGACTATCTATTCCTTGATGACACAAATATCTTAATTTTATCTTAAAAGGGTCAGAGGGAATGACATCAATGAGAAAGATGAAAAGGTTATACTAATAATTAGGGACATAATCTGAGATTAGAGGTAAAGACAGATGCAGATATACATATAAATTCCAAGATGGAGGGGATGGAATGTTAAAGGAATTTATGTCTGTGAGCTTTTATTTTCCTTGTGACAATAAGGCTAACTTAATGGTTGAGAAAGAAGCCGGTGTAGTGGCTTAAGACACTTCTTTTACTGATCTACCGAATTTGATCATGGATGGTCTCAATTCCAGTTCTTAAAAAACTTAGTTCAATATATACCCTCAGCTTTCATTATATACATAAATGTATAGATTAATGAATGCATCACATCTTGCCTAGATTATTTCAACAGCTTCCTAACCGGTCTCTGTGCCTCCAATTTGCCCCTTTTTTGTTTGTTTGTTTGTTTGTTTGTTTTAAGATTTATTTATTTGAGAGAGGGGGCAGAGAAGGACAGAGGGAGAGAAAGAATCTCAAGCAGACTCCCCACTGAGCTTGAAGCCGGATGCAGGGCTCTGAGATCATGACAACAGCCAAAATCAAGAGTTGGATGCTTAACCGACTGAGCCACCCAGGCGTCCTTGTCCTTTTTCTAGTCCATCTTTCATGTCACTCTAAGAATTACTCAGCATATCTCTGTGCTTTATTTCCATGAAATGCCCTTCTCCATCATTTCTACCTTGCAAATTTCAGTCATTCTTTAACGTTCAGCTGAAGCATTATCATTTCTTTGATGCTTGATGATCAGCAGATGATAAGAGCTCAATTAACACTGACAAGCTGTTTGAATTAAGGTTTGGGAAGAGGTGCCAAATAATATGAAGTACTCATCTACAGCTGGGTTCTAAGAGGGTTAGTTAGGGTAGCTACATGGTGTACTGTTTTTTCTCCCCTCTACTAAATGTCTTACACATGACGGGTAATAAATCTGTGTGAATAAAGAAGTGATGCATATTTAGTATCTATATTAAGAGGTAGTCAACTCAATTGGCCCTTAACTATCTATTTAACTCAAATAAAAATGAAATTTCTCATGAAATAGCTCTTTGATTAATCCAATTATGGTTGCTTGAATTCATTGCTAGAATGAATGCCTCAAATTATTTCTATTTGTTATTACAGAATTATTAATCTATTCAATATATTAACTGAATATTTTCAAAATTACATAAACAAAACCCATATAATCAGCATTAATTTTTCCTATATACATTTATTTAATATAGAATATAAATACTAGAACATTAATAACGAGTAGACAATAAGATACAAATTATATTACAAAAATTTCAATGAATTAAGATCTAGTCTACATAAAACAATATTTTTAACAATACATACTTCTTGTCTAGCTGGATCACATGGCTGACTGGATGCTAAACAGTAGACTACTTGAAAATCTGTCTGACAGACTGTAATTACCATGGGAGAATAAAAATTTTTAAGCTTGTATTGATCATTCTCAAAATTAAAGGGCGTATAAAGTAATTTTTTATTGTTTGTCAAGCCTTATTTTTCCACATTATTTTTATACCTTAATTACCTCAGCGTATTTTCCTGTTTCATATTTCTCCTCCATCTCTAAGTCTACTTTTAACACACAAAATAAATGAAAGAACTGAGGCATTTAAGCACTCGATTCAAATAAAAACTAACTTTATATTTCAAGAGAGAAGGGTTTGTTTGTTGTTAACGTCTCATTCTACTTTCATAGGTAATTACAGCCTCTGGTCTTCTGCTACCTGGATGGCATCCTGTTTTCCTATTATGTAACTATTTATAGTAATATTTTAGCATTTTCTCTTGTATCAATATTAGGTTGTACTTATCTGGGTTTTTACTTTTTTTTTTCTTATAGAACTTTCTCTATGCGAAGAAAGGAACCAGAAACAGGGTGAAATACATAAATATTCTGTAGTTACTACAGGAAAGAATGAGCAAAAAAATAACAATAATTTCAACTGTTTGCCAAATAGACTTAATACTTACCTGTCATCAGTACTTTGCTCATCATGTAAGAGTCGCTCTTTATTTAACCCTATCTTCTCAAGCTCATGAGTTAATTTTTCAAGATCATTATTCATTTGTTGAGTCTTCAATTTTTCACTTACCAAATCCTTATTTTAAAAGGAATGCAAAACTCACGTAAGTGTCATGACCATGAACATCTAACAAATTCAGCCAAGACTATAACTACCACTATCCAGGAATACATATTAATTCAAACCAGGAAAAAAGAAACGTTGTTGTTGAATTTCTCCTTCATCAATAAAAAGTAGTTAAGCAACAAAATAACCTAGTTCAAACAATATGGTTTTCCTTTTTTGTTTTTTGCTAATATTTAACTTTTTGTGTTAAAAACTAAAAGGAAATACTCTTTACTTGTGAACACTTTAGGTTTAAAAACTGTGAGAAAAAAAGATACATATCCATTAACTTTTTAATAATGAGCTAGGACTTTAGTGCATATTTCTTCCTATGAAAATATGCTGGATGCAACACCCTTCTTACACCACAAGCACCCCTCTGCCAGTGGAAGAGCCCTAAGATACTGATATGAAGAAACAGGGCACATTCTTAGAAGTTCAGACACAAGGAACCTGTCATTCATGACTGTAGGACTGTATAACAGAGAAAAAAACCAAAAAGTTAATAATGGGTCCGTCTCAATGTCTCTTTAGCAGAAATACAGACTTCCCGATATGACTTTCTGCCAGAATGCTAACAAACTTTTTAACCCAACTTAAAGGGTTACCATATATAGTATAGCATAGGGATAGCAAAAAACAGCCAAGCATGCTGTCTTCTAATCTATACCATGTTTCACAGGACCTACTGCCAATCAACTCCTGAAAGTTTCACAACTCTTCTCAACACACAAATCCAAGCAACTAAACATTGTTCAGTGTTGACTCTTAAGTTCAACCTGATTTGCATTCTCAGGCTTAGAGGTCAAAATTCATTGGGTTTTGGAGTCTGAAAGATCTGGACTTGATTCCAGTAATCCAATTTTGCCATTTATTAGCTGTGTGATCCTGAGTAAGTTACTTAATGTCTCTAATGCTTTCTTATCTAAATGGAAATAGTATCTATAGAGGATTAGTTGTAAAAATTATAGAAATATACATAAATACAACTTATGAAGCCCTTAGCCCAGTACTTGGCACATAGTTAGCATTCAGTAAATAGTAGCTGTCATGCTTCCTATTATACATTAGCATTTAGTAACAGTCTTGATCAAATATTTTAATATTATTTTGAAACAAAATATAAAATTACAATGTAATAAGTGAGATACCGCATGGAAATCTTATTACTATACTACAATATCTTAAAAAATAAAATTTACATGTACTTCTTGGTGTAACAAAAGTAGGAAACTTAGAAACTGTTTCTAGTTCTAATTCCAAATTTCTACTTTGAACCATAAACAGATGATGCAAATTTCCGATGGGTTCCAATAAAACTTAACAAAGCCCTGAATTAAAAATATAAAAAGAATTTGCCTTAAATTTAGGTAACTATATTTACCTCTCGTAATGTAACCAAAGTTTTTATATCAATAGTTGCTCTTTTCACAAGCTCCTTATTTTCTTTCTCTAATTCTTTCAGACGAATGCAGGATTCTTTATAAATACTGATCTCTTTGAAAAGAGTTTTGTTTTCTTTTTCTAAATTTCCAATTTTCACATTATTTTCTTCTAATGTGGTATCTTTTATTTCTGCTTGTTGTCGGAGTCTTTTATTTTCCTTCTCCAGTTGTTTCTTATCCTTTTCCAGTTGAGAAGTTTCTTGCTCTAATGATTTATTTTCTTTTTCTAGCTGTTCTAGTCTTTTGCTAGATATTTTTAACTCTTCTAGGTTTTTCTGCAATGTTTGATTTTCTACCTCTAAGTCTTGTAGTTCACTCTCTAATTGTTGAATCTTTTTATTGCTGTTTTCTAGAGCTTTCTGTAGCCTTTGATTTTCTGTATCTAAACCCTGGTAGCTAACTTCTAAGCGTTCTGTCTTCTTGAAAGATGCTTTCATGAGTTCCAAACCCTTCTTAAGTTGCTCTTTTTCACTTTCCAGTTCTTTATTTTCTAGTTGTAGCTGAGCCATTTTCATGCTTGCACACTTCAAAGATTCCACATTCCTTCGCAGTTCTAAGTTTTCCTCATCTAGTTGGGAATTCTCTTTTTCTAGGGATTCTAACTGAAAAGTAAGGTTTTTAAAGCTATCCAATGTTTTTTTTAATTTCCTATTTTCTCTTTCCAGCTCTGAATTTTCTTGTTCTAAGGCCTCAATTTTTTCACAAGTAATTTTTAAATTGGTTATCTTTTTCTGTAACAATTCATTTTCTTTCTCAAGATGATGCAACTCATTTTCAAGTTCTTCTGCTCGTTCTCCTTTTTCTTTATAATGTTCCAATTCTTTTCTAATTTGTCTTTTTTCAAACTCAATCTTGCTTAGCTTGCTACTTGTTTCTTTGATCGACTCATGGAGAATTTTATTTTCTTTTTCAATATCTTTCACCCTTGCTTCAGCACTTATCTGGGAGCGCTGCCTTAAGGAAGACACAGTTTGATTCAGATGTTCATTTTCCTGTTCCAATATTTTAATCTAATTAACAAAGAAAAAAGAGAGAATTAAAAACTTAATTGAGCATAAACTAAATATTTTAAGTTACAGTTTTTCCTTTCTAAAAAATAACAAGGAAATCAGAACATAAAAGGGTGCTAATTTCTATCTTACTCTTAATTCTGACAAATATTTACTGAGAGACCCCTGTGTACATGCACTGCCAGGTCATTAAAGTTCTTTCTTTAGGGAGTTCATAATGTAAAGAAATGGTTAGGAGAGATGTATCTAATATTAATCAAAGTGATCTTCAGATTATTCACAGTTACAGGTTTCAAATTCAAATAAGAACACAGGTGAAATATACACACATATCTCTTTATGAATATAGCTTTTATTTTCTTTAAATAAATTTTGCAATGCATATACACAGTGGGCTCTTAATAAATACTGCTATATTTATATGTGTATATGTGGGTGTGTACTCATTTCCCTAAGAATTCTAATTTGGAAACATCAAAATAACAAAATCCTCTGGTACACTTGAAAACTAATCCATCCAATTTATATCATGACCTAATTCTGTGGTTCTCAAAAGTCAGTGTTAAATAATCCCCTGAGAACCTTGTAAAAATACGGATTCATGCTTAGCTCTAGAATTTTTATTCTGTAGCTCTATAGAAACCTCTATTTTTACAGGTAGCCTGAGGACTATACCTGGATAATATAAAAAAAAAAAATCATTTTACTTCTAAAAAAGTAACAGAACTTTAAAATAGTAAGTCAATCAATATCTCCAGTTCTCAGTTTCCTAGAACATAAAATGACAAAGACCAATAAACACTGGAAAGCACATGAGAATGCATCCTAGAGGCAGCAACCGCATCTTCTTCTTAAGCAGGGTTGGAGTACAGCTGCTTTCCCCCAACTCCACTCAGGAACTTTATAATCTTCAGTCCTATTCCACAGACACTTGAAAGCACAGGTAACTGCAAAATTTTATACCAGATAATTATCAAGCATACTTGCCATTTAAAAAATTCTAAGCTTTCCCTTCAACTTTCCTAAAATACACAGGACAGAAAATGAAGTAAAACCATAGTTACTCTAAAATTTAAGCAATTCTAAAATATTTCCCTTTCATGTTATATGAACATTTTTGTTTGCCTAAACTTTAAAATAACTTCTGTTAATGCATTTCAAAGTATATTGCTTAATAGGAAATTTATGAACCTGTCTCTCTGAATTTTCTCTAAGTGTTTCAATTGTTTTTTCAAGCTGAGCTTTCTCCTTCATTAGATCCTTGCTTAAATTCTGACAGTTCTGAAGACTTTGCTTTTCTTGAATAATTTCATTTTCAAGAATTTCAACCTAGAGAAATTAAATAAAAAAACAATGTATCATTCAATATTTTACAACAGTGGAAACATGTCAAAACAAAAGATAATTTTCAAATAAAAAATTAAATACAGTTTTAACACTCAAATGGTGAAATTTAAGAACTGAGTAGAGAAATTCAAGTAACAGTCCATGCTACTTTTAGCAGCTGTATAAAAAATGCAGACATGACTGTCTTCTTAACCTGTGCATCTTTGAAAGGTACATTTGTACTTCTAAACACAAAGATAAATCCAAATGAATATATGATAATTATGTGCTTTATGAAGACTGTACAAATCTTATTGAAAGACTCTTCTGGCTTGAGATTTATAAAGTAAAATTTTAATTACAGTCAAGTAATTTCAGTGAAGAAGGAAGAAGAGAATATAAAAGCATGAATGAAAGGTGAGAAAGAGTGATTTAAGTTTAATGAGGAAACAGAGATTAAGTTTAAAATAAAAAGGAGCGAGGGAGAAAAAAGGAGAATAATACTAGAGAAAAAAGGGCTGAACAAAACTCCAGCAAATGTTTATACTCTAGGTTTAAATTTGTTGTCAGTTACACATTTTAAAGACATGATCAAGTATGTGATTAATAAGGATAAAATAGCAAATTCCAGTTTAAATTATGCCAAATTGACCTTCCCATTAGCATACAACATATTCAAACCAGGCAATAAAAGAAAATAAAGATTTAGCTATATAAAATATTCCACTTCAAGTTTAAATATTAATTAAATCCTTATGTCAATAATGAAGAAGTCTAAGAATTTGAATAGTCTTACATAAAGCAAGTTGAATTTTCCTATTTTATTATCAATGGAAGATAACCATATATGGAAGACCATCTTCCAGTAATATCTCAAAAGCATCAAGTCACAAATCTTATGCAGTCACTCAATTCAACATATATATATTCCGGAAGGTTTTAGTTATTAATTATGAATCCAGTTCTCCCATTAAAGATTGAAATATATGGGTAACAGTTATTTAATTAAACTCATTTGTTGTTTTATAGCAATGGAATTCAAGTGAAACATTCAGTTTACAAAAGACATCTTTCATACAATGAATTTATAAATAATTGCTAGAATCACTAAAAATTTATTAGAATTCAAAGCTAACTTTAAAATCAAATTATAATTTCCAGACCCAATTATAATGATAACGAAGATAAAACTGTTCCAAGTTCTAAATAACCACTCCTACTTTTATACTATATTGGTTATCAAATGCTTATTAAGATTATTTGGTTAATGGATTAAAGATGATGCAAAAATGTTTTAAAAGAGTAAAAATCTGGCAAGATAATCAAGGAGTCTATTTGCATTATCTAAGGCAGTGGTTCTCAAGGCGTGGTTCCAAAAAACCAGGAAGACCATCACTTAGGAATTTCTTAGAAATGAGAATTCTTCACCCCTACCCTAGGCAAGACTACCAAATCAGAAACGCTGGGCATGGGACTCAGCAATCTGTGTTTTAACAAGTCCTGAAGGTGACCATGATGCATACTATAGTTCAAAAACCAATGGTCTAAAGGTTAGGGAGATTTTCATAAATGAGTCTAGATACCCAGAATCTAAAGAAAAAACTAGACATGGCTGACTAGATATAGAAATAAAAATACATAAGGACATATGTATAAGAATATTTATTACAGTATTGTTCACTGTGACCAAGACCCAGAAACAAAAGTGAAAGCACATATTGGGGAGCAGATGTGATAAATTCTCTAGATGATAAAAATATCATGTATGTTGTCATGATACAATTCTATTTATCTACAATATGTGTATGTGTGTATGCAGAAAGATACTCAAAAATAAATTACTTGGTCTGTTGCACAACTGGAATATTTCTGTTGAACCAAAACCTAGTCAAAATTCAGGTTTCATAGTGCCTAAATTGTGGTCCTTAAATACCATTTCCCACTAAAAGGAACAAGGGCTTTCTGGAGAAATGGCTATCTCCAGATTTGGGGCAGGAAATGTTTAAGAGAAGCCTATTATGGCAAAAGCACAGAGGTTCACAATGGGTGCTAAGGTGTGTCACAGGAATTCAGAAAGAGGTAGGATATAAGAAAAACAAATGCAGTAGATTGAAACACTTCAAATATTTTTAAATCCATGAATTCATAAAGACACTAAAACAAAAAACTCATTAATTATCTCAGGAGGATATGAGAGAACCAATTCTTTACCAGGAAACTGGTAGATAAAGGGAAAGAATCAAACATTCACCCTGCTTTTCCCATAAGAGTTCCTTATCAGGATTTTGCAACCTCTGTTGAATTAAGGGATCAAAGCAAACCTTTTCCATGACAACTAACATGACAAAAAGACAAACAACTAGACATGTACCTCCTGACTGAAAAAGACTCCTTATGAATATTTTTACTAAAACCTCGATTTGAACCTGATTAAGCCTACAGATAAAATAAGACCTATTGGGAACAAAAGAACTTGCGAAGTGACACAAAAAGGATGCAGTGAGCAAAATCTAGACTGTAGGAAAACTAGATTAAACCACCTGGTTTCTTTAACAGAAAAACTACTAGGTATGAAGAGTAAACCTTAGATTAAAAAAGACAACAGACATCAGTTGATTGAATGTATTGGTCTTATTCTAATTCAGATTTGAACAAAATGCAAAAAAAAAATCCCAATTGATTTGGAGAAACTGAAATGCTAACCAAATTCTATTAAATTTTTAAGTGTGATAATGTCACTGTTCTTGTTTTTTTAAAAAATTCCTTACTTTTAAGAGATATATAATAAGATATTTATTGGTGCAACGATACCATGTCGAGGATTTACTTCAAAATCATCTAGTGGTTACGGGGAGAGCAAACAAGGGTAGAAATAAGATTGCTATAAGTTAATAATTTTTGAAGCTGAATGAGTATATTAGTTCATTCACTTCACTTTTTTTTTTTTTAAAGATTTTATTTATTTATTTGACAGAGAGATACAGTGAGAGAGGGAACACAAGCAGGGGGAGTGGGAGAGGGAGGAGCAGGCTTCCCATGGAGCAGGGAGCCTGATGCAGGGCTCGATCCCAGGACTCTGGGATCATGACCTGAGCCGAAGGCAGACACGTAACGACTGAGCCACCCAGGCGCCCCCATTCACTTCACATTTTGAAAATTTCCATAAGTTAAAATAATGAGAGTACATTAAAAACTGGAAAATAAACGTTCAGCCACAGGGCTATTTATACTTTTACATATATTCTTTAACTTACATTAAACATTACTTTTATTTACCTTTTTACTTAGTCTTTGATTTTCTTTTTCAATTTTCAGGATTTTGGAAGTGTTGCCTTCTGCAGAATCCATACTACTCCGAAGTTCTTCTACAGTTTTTGTCAGACTCTGGTTTTCCATCTCCAATTTCAATAACCTGCTTGATGTTAACTCATTCACCTCATGGCCCAAGGATTTTTGTGGTGCTATAATAATGAAAAATACTGTCACTGGTAAAACTATATTTACTCATTATTATTTAAAATAATGAGTGTAAATGTACTACATCACCTGGTCCTTAACTTGATAAAAAATTCATAGTTATACAAGATAGACAAATGAAAAAAAAAAACAGATAAAAGATGGGTACATCTTGAATTTTTAATGCACCCATGAGCATTCTAGAGAAAAAAAAAATACAAAATTTAGACTGAATGGACTACAGAGTTTCAGTTCTAGTTTCATGAGAAACTACTTGACAATGCCCAAGCCACTTTAACCTCAGTGAATCTTATGTTACTTGTACAAAATATAGTTACTGCTCTGTGTGTCTCACAGAGCTATCGTGTGATTCACATAAGAATTATAAAGCATATCCTATGCCGTATCTTCAAAAATTAAAGGAAGACAGTCTTAAGGGAAAAAAAAAAAATCCCAATTTCCTAATCCTGATTCTGAGAAATGCAAGACAATATACACTGGTCACCTCGAAAAAGTCTCTCTCTAAATGAAGAATTGCTGCTAAACTTGAGTATAACAAGCAACATGTATACCATTTTGCCAAAAAATTATATTTCTAAGTAGATTTTAGCATAATTACATTTTTTAAAATAAGAAAACTCAGTTTCTAGTTCTATATATGATGCAAACCAAAAATATTATTTTTAATAACCCTACAGCAGATTCATTAAATATTTTGATGATATAAAAACTAGGATTTAAAGTGAAATATGATACCTAGATTCATTTTGAAATTTTAGACTTCAGGAAGGGAAATGGAGACGTATGGGAAGGCATTCTAGGTCTATCTATCTTTGTGTATGTTTGAAATTCTCCATCATTAAGTAGAGAGAAACACACACACACACACACACACAACATATCCCCAACAAGTATATAAGCATACATTCTTTTCAAAATTAGGTATGGTAAAATATCCCCCAGACTGAAGTAAAGAAAGCCTCAAATCTTATTTCTAGTTTTTGTTCTAGTTAGCATATTATTCTTTAATTGAAAGCTGGTACAACTGATAGTCACTGACTTTTTAAATTCCATTAGTTGTCCAAGTCTTGAAGTAAAACTTTACTTCATGATCTGTAGTCATGCATTTCAATTAAGCAAGATTAGACTACAATACTCAATATACCTTAGTAATACTTTCAATACTATGACTGTGTTTCAAAGTTGCTTCAGGTCAGACTATAAAGAAATTAAAAAGGATGCTTACAACACATTTTTAAAAAGTAATCTCTATGTACAACATGGGGTTTGAACTGAAGACTCCAAGATCAAGAGCTGCATGTTCTGCTGACTGATCCAGCCAAGTGCCCCCTTATAAAACATTTTTAACAAAATACTGTTTTGTTAAGTAGGGAGGCTGCCTACATGATAATCTTAGGTGAAAAAAAGAACCTGCACTGTATATAGACGTTGATCTGATGATGTCTAAAATATCTATTTGTGTGTAGAAACATTTTGGAAGCAAATTTTTTGAAACGTCAAAAGTGACTGCAGAAATTATTAGTGACCTTCATTTCTTCCTTTATATTTTTCCACATCTTGCAAATTTTCTAGAAAGCAATTTCCTTGTATAGTTAAAAAAAAAACCAATAACACACCACATTAAAACAAGTATTCAGGTCTATGATCCTAATATGAATTGCAAAACAACTGTGATGATGATGATGATGACAAAAATAATAATAATAAGCACTCAAATGCCTACCATTTACCAGGTATTCTACTAACAGCTTCATAAGTAGTAATGAATTCAGTCCTTGCAATATCCCTAACAAGGCACATACTATTATTGTTTCCACATTAACAGATGAAGAAACTCTTAACTGTGTAATTTTAACTAGTAGTAGAAAACATTTAAGTCTGAATTGTTTTCTTTATAATTCAATTCACAAAAAATACAGTAAAAAAGTTCCACAAGTACTTAAAGTAACACATCTCAGCAAGTTCACTGGCTGAATATCATCATTACTGTGCAGTGAACTTACATGGGGTCCCAGAATTTGGAATTAGGTTATCATGTGTAAAATTAGGAAAAGCCTAATGGTAATAAATATGATGAACCATCTGTAGAAGTAATTATCCTGTAAGCGTCAGACTATAAGCTCTCTCAGACCTATGTCTACCTCACCACTATATCCTCAGGGCCTGGTATAATATTTTACACATGGTAGATGCTTAATAAATATCTGGAAGGAAGGAAAGCAGGTGAAATAATCTAACACTGGGTAACTGAACAATTATGGAACTAATCTAATTCAAATAAATGTGACATGGGCATAATTTCAATAAAGTAAATCAGTATTAGCATAATCAAACCTATAACCCAAATAATTATCTGGGGGTCTTTAATTATTTCTAGGGTAAAATTGGGCTGGACTGGTTGGTAGGTATAGTGCTAAAATGGAGTACATGTATTGATGAAAGTAGCCATGAAGATCCTTAACTTGCTTTACACTGGCTACATGCTCACCTAAGAATCTTCCCACTATGTTACGACTTCCTATTTAAGTCTGTCTATAGTTAAAGAACAGGTTAACCAGGTAATATGACTTTTCTGTTCTATTGGGTAGATGGCTTTCTTTCCTAAAATAAATTAATAAACTGGTATCCCAGCTTCCTGTGATACTAATATGAAACAGTGCCTAAATGACTATCAAATCTGTTACTGCGCTCATAAAGTTGAGTTGTAAGATGTGCAAAGATAAGGACCAGACCCAGGAACATGGAAATGAACATATTACTCTGTGAAATCATACCTAGAGAGACATCTGTCCTCCTAGATATCTCCAGCAGGGGAAAATAAAGAATTGTAAAAAAACATAAAAAAATGTAAGCATAAATACAACTTCACATATTCATTTATCCTTTTCAATAAAAAAATACTGGGAATACCTTCAGAAAGTTCGCTAGTTCTGGATATTTGTTCCAACTCCCAGCCAAGATGTAATGATTCGTCCATACTTTGTTTCTGTGCCATTTCCAAGGTCATATTTTCTTCCATTAATTCTTCGATTTTTTTTCTATCCATATCACGTTCCTTTTTTATTGTGAGGGAGTAGGAAGAGAAATGAAAGCTAACAAACCATGCAATTTCAAGCTAAATACTCTATTACTTATAATTTTTATTTATCAGAAACTGAATAATATGAGGATAAATTTTGAGTTCCTTAAAATTTTCACAGTTTGAAGGTGATAATCAGTTATAATTATTCATACTGGTCACTATATTGATCAGGTGTCTGATATCCTTTTTTTTTTTAATTTTAAGTAATCTCTACACCCAACATGGGACTCAACTCACAACCCCAAGATCAAGAGTCACTGACTGAGCCTGCCAGGCACCCCTGTCTGATATCCTTTTAAAGTGATCCTTGGGGGGCACCTGGGTGGCTCAGTTGGTTGAGCGATTGCCTTCAGCTCAGGTCATGATCCTGGAGTCCCGGGATCAAGTCCCACATCGGGCTCCCTGCTCAGCAGGGAGTCTGCTTCTCCCTCTGACCCTCCCCCCTCTCATGTGCTCTCTCTCTCTCATTCTCTCTCTCAAATAAAATCTTTAAAAAAAAAAATTAAGTGATCCTTGGGGACACTGAAAACTCCTTCATATATTTCAATATATATAGTAAATGATTTCTGACCCAATGCTAAATTTTAGCAAATAGTTTTTTTTAATTTTAAAAAAGATTTTATTTATTTATAGGAGAGAGAGAGAGAGAGAGAGAGAGAGAGAGCAGGAGCGGGAGGAGGGGTAGAGGGAGAGGGAAGAGGGAGCCTGATGTGGGGCTTAATCCCAGGACCTGGGGAGCATGACCTTAACCAACTGAGCCACCCAGGCATTCCTAGCAAATAGTTTTATTTCTATATTTTATTTTATTTAAAAAATTTTTAAGATTTTATTTATTTATTTGTCAGAGAGAGAGAGAGTGAGCACAAGCAGGGGGAGCGGCAGGCAGAGGGAGAAGCAGGCTGCCTGCCAAGCAAGGAGCCCCATCCCAGGACCCTGGGATCATGACCTGAGCAGAAGGCAGATGCTTAACTGACTGAGCCACCCAGGCATCTCTATTTCTGTATTTTAAAGGCATATTTGCACAATAGCTTATCAGGGTTTTTTCAAAGCAGAAGACAAAATTAATCATTAATACCACTCTGTAACAAAAGCAGAAATTTATATACTCCTGTTTTTATAAAGAATTGGAAGCATCTAATTTATTTAGCCACCTCTTCTCTGTTAAAGCTACAGGAGCTAGTTGTTATTGTCATTATGGGGAAATAAGATGAATCTGAGAGATTTCCTATGAAGCCATGCAACTGTTCAACCTTACATTACTTACCATTTCCATATCATGCAGTTTAGCCTTTAGTTGTAAATTCTCTTTTTCTAATTCATGTAATTTATCAGAACGAGCTCTAGTTCCTTCTAATTGATCTTCCAACATGGTTTTTGTTTCTAATAAAACTTGATTGTCTTCTTTTAATTCCTATGAAAATTTCAAATAGGCTTTATCACAAATATGTTAATATCTGTTAATTTTTCAAAGCTCTGAAACATAAAAAATCTTTATTGTAAATAAGACATTAAGCTGTCTTTATCAAACGTTCTTTATGCAAGAGTAAAAGCAACTGAGTAACAGAGATACAGTTGATGTTTTCCTGGTTTCATTTTTTTTTCCCCTCAGAATTTAAGCTATTATGCAAAGTACTTATGCTAGGATGAGTAACACTACTACAGTTTCACATAAAATTGTCAGGGTATATTTAAATTTCTTAGTCACAAGGATAAGGAACTAAGTATAACTAGTCTTTCTGATATTTAAGACACAAATCTCCACAGAATCAGGGCTAATTCTTTTTTTTTTTTTTTTGCTGCAATAGATCTCTCTACTTAAACTATAACTTGAAAGTGAAGCGTTGGGTTTTTTAGTAGAATACCAATACTTGAGCTAAGACTCACATAGATCATAAACTAAGGCTCCTATCAATAAATATTTTATATCAGCATCTTGAGAAAATGCTTAAAATCCACACATATGTTTTGAAGACATGTGCTCACAAATCTGTCTTGCTAAACTACATGTCTGTGGTTTATAAAGTCAAAAGAAAGTATATTAAAACAGTGGCATTTATAAGGATCTCTTAACAGTGCCATGCATATACCGTTTAAACAAATGGCAAAGAATTAATAAGCACCTTGTCTTTGCTATCTACTGGGTCTATTTTCGGGTAACTTTCAAGATAAAATGCTCTCACTATCTCTTATAGTGTTTTCACTTCTTGATTTTGCATACTCCTTCCTTCTTATCACCATACTGAAACTGATAATACTCTCCTCTGTTTGCAGAAATGAAGAAATTAACTGAGAAAGAAAAACAGAATGTAGAAGCAAGGATCGTCAAATTCTTGCTGTCAAATTCATGTAACACTGACTGCAACCATTAAGTAAGAAAAGCTGTCTTTTCTACACACACACACACACACACACACACACACACACACGGGGAGAGGGAGAGAGAGTGCCTTCTTAATCCTAGTTTAGTATTCTGAGTTGAGACCAATGATCAGAAACATGCTTTGCTTTCACTTCTAGAAACAAGTTTGAAATTAGTATATATTTTGACAACGTGGGAAGGACTTCAAGTCTTCCTCACCTAAATAAAAGATGAAAGAACTCCAAACAGTTCAATAAAATTAATAATGTCCAGAGATCCCTTTTTACAAGTATAAGCAATATGCTGATCTACCATAAAATAAGCACTTAAAGTATTTATAATTTGTTCAACATTTCAAAAGTTCCTTAAATTTATTATGTGCATTTTACATGCATTTTGAAAAACCTAACTTTTTAAACAAAATAATTATGAATAGCTTAAATTATGCAACATACCTCAACTCTTGCCTTATAAAATTCAATATCATGTAGTCTTTCTTTATATCTGCTGACTTCACTTTCAAGCTTATCCACTCTGATAGCTTTTTCTCGAAGTGCATCTAATTCATCTCGGTACATTCTAGCAGAACGAGCATCCGAAAGCAAATTCATGTTCTAAATATAAATACATATTAATATTTTCAATATTATTTTCTATTTTCAAATTGATAATCTCTGGTTGCACAACTCAATGAATTTTCTAAAAAAACCCCAATGAATTGTATCCTTTAAAAGTGTGAATTTCACAGTATGTAAACTATACCTCAATTAAGCTGTTTTTTTTAAGATGGAGAGATATAAGGAAGCTACTGATGATGGCCGGTACTGACGACTGCTACACCTTGACCAGGGGCTGCACTGCCACCCTGGGCAACTTCTGAGGCCATTTCCAAGACCTACAGCTATCTCACCCCTGACCTCTGGAAAGAGGCTGTGTTCACCAAGTCTCCCTATCAGGAATTCACTGACCATTCTGTAAAGACCCACACCAGAGTCTCCGGGCAGAGGACCCAGGCTCCAGCTGTGTGGCTACCACATGTGAAAAACATTAAGTGGATTAAAGCCTGTTAAAAAAATAAAAAAAAGAAATGGGGAGATATATGAAGTCTTTTTTTAAAAAATCAAGAATACAAATTATTTTAAAATATGTTTTATATGCAAATACAAACATGCTTACATACAAATTTTTAAATAATGATCACTATTTAGGAATGTAAAAACTACTCAGGATATTTTTAAATAAGTTAACCTCTAGTTAACATAACCATCTGAAATTAATTAAAGGTGCAAAACTTTAAAATACAGTATAGTGAAAACACAGAAGAAGCAAACTGTATTACTAAAGTTGATCATTAGTTACTTTAGAGAAATTATGTTTTTATCCAGATACGTTGTAACATACCAAAATCCTGCTGAGTTTTTCTAAACTTCCAAGTGAGTATTAGTTGCAAGTGATTAGTGCTTATCTTAATAACATTTTAGACAAATATCAAAAATTCAATCTTTAAAAGCTCTCTTGTAATCCTTTAGAACTAGTTATCAAAGTATGACCCAGGGACATCTGTGGGTCCCTGAAACCCTTTCAGGGAGTTCATGAGGTCAAAACCATTTTCATAATAACACTAAAACATTGTTTTTTTCATTCTCATATCTCATGAGGGTGCAGTGGAGTTTTCCAGAGGCTACATGGCATGTGATATCTTAACAGACTGAATGCAGAAACAGATATGAGAATTCAGTAGTCTTTAATTAAGCTAGGCATTAAAGACATTTGCAAAAATGATTTTAAAAAAAAAGAGACTGGCAAAAATGTAGAAGAGTAGCATTCTAATATTTTTTGGAAAATAATGGTAATAAGCATACAATTTTTATGTTAACATGGAATAGGTTGAGTATTATTTTTAAATAAATATTTTTTAAATTCTAAGTTTTAATTTCAAATACAGAAAATACCAGTAGATCTAATCCTCATTAATTTTTAAATAGCAGAAAAGAGCCTTGACACCAAAGAGATTGAGAACCACTGTTTTACAGGGAGCACAAATACAAAAAACCATGCTCCCAAGAAGCAGCAGAATAGCAGTCAGAGCATATCTAGAAATGAAGATTATGATTCCCAGTATCATTCATCTGAAAAGGTCCCAGTTTAGGATTCTGCAAGTGGCATATTCCCTGAATTTAAAATAGCAAGTTAGGGAAAGTAAGGAGAAGAAATAATTGTTTAGCCTTACCACAATCCTTACCATTTATGGGTAAAAGAAGACTTCATGCCTACCTCCAAATAAAAATGAAACATTACAAACATTAAAAGAAGTGAATTCTTAAACAATCTTGGCTCAAGATGAAAAAAAACCCACAAAGCTTTAGGAAAATAAAAGTAACTTTTAAAAGGTAAAAAGTTTTGATCTTAATACTTAAAAGGAAAAGAGTAAAAAATTAAAAAGCATTCTGTCATCTGTAAGTTAACATAAAGCATTATCAGAGACTAAAGACTTAGGGAGATACACATAAAGCAGCACAGTTTACAGTAGAGGTATTCCAGCTTCCCAGCCCACAGAAGCCAAATACATAAAAAGAGAAATTTGGAACTACCTCAGTCCTAAAAGGCTCCTTTGAATTCTGGGAAAGTTTGAATATCACTGATATAGAAAAAGTAAAGTCCAAAGACGATTTCCAGGGCTCTGGCATTTTTGAACAGAAAAACACTGAAAAAGTCATCTTTAAGCCTCAGTAACCTCATAAAACATTAAGGTAAAGGATATAAATTTTAAGCAGAAAAATCAATTTCCAATTACTTACTGGTCCCATATAATAAAAGTTTCAGGTACAAACCTCTTGTTGCAGCCTTTTTAGTTCTATTTCCATTTGCTCAAGTTCTTGTTTACAGTCCAACAACTGTTCAGTCTTTTCCTCCCTTAGATGAAAATTTATTAAATAATCAGTTTACTGTTTTTGAAAACCATGATCATCATCTGCATTAATACAAATGTATTATCATTACTGAATATCTAGTTGAAAATCCTATTAGCCATACGCTAACCCAGGGGAAAAAGACAAAGAAATGGATATTAGGAATGTATATGATTACATGTCATCAATCAGATTCCTCCTTAAAATTCCCCAAAGGCTAATAACCTCAATGACTGACATCCTCTAAGTTCATAAAGTAGTTTCTCTCTCTTCATTTTTCTTGCCATCACCCCTTCTCACTCTCCTTTTTGTCTTTCTCCCTCTCAAAGACAAATACACTGGAAGCGTTTTTAAGCAAGGCACTACTATCTGGGTCTAAGTCTTAAAGGATCTCCAACTATTTTCAACATTTACAGTGGCCTAAAGGTAAGTATACACTGCTATACAGACACACAAAATCTTTATATCCCTATTGGTTTCTTCCCTGTAGTCTATAAACATCTTCAAATTTCTCCTATTCTTTTTCTTCTTCTTACACTCACTACTTTACTTCTCCCATTTTCTAACTCCCTTTCAGAGCCAAGCTGCTCAAACTCAAGTTTCCATTCACTAATTCTACTTTTCCACCTTCTGTTCTTTAATAAAAAACGGTAAATGTTCATTGTATAAAACAATCCATTGCTGACATTTCATCATACCTGTACTTTCTTTTCGAGGATCATAATTTTTAATGAAGAAATATAGTCCCTTTCTGAACTCCATTTTTCACTGTAATGAATGTTTTGGTAAATAAACCTCAGTATACATAAAACACGGTATGTTTAGGGGCACTTGGCTGGCTGAGTTGAAAGAGCATGTGATGCTTGAACTCAGGGTCATCATGAGTTCAAGTCCCATTCTGGGTGTAATTTACTTAAAAAAAAAACACACACAAAAACAAAAACAAAAAAACCCATCCCACCCTCCCTTCAAAAAACCTGTTTCAGGCCAGATTTATAAAAGTACATTACATGTTTAAAGGTTCTAGATATAAACCATCAAACAACCCTCCAGAAAGGTCATTACCAATTTATAACGCAAACAGCAGTAGATATAAGTGCCTATATGAAAAACAATTTAATAACTGAAAAATGCTGTGTTACTATTCTAATTTGCATTTGTTTGAATACTAAGACAACCTGGAAGAAATGGGTAGATTCCTAGAAATACATAAACTACCAAAACTGAAACAGGAAGAAATAGAAAACTTGAACAGACTGATAACCAGCAAAGAGATTGAATTAGTAATCAAAAAATTCCCAACAAACAAAAGTCCAGGGCCAGATGGTTTCATAGGCAAATCTACCAAACATTTACAGAAGAGTTAATACGCATTCTTCTCAAACTATTCCAAAAAATGGAAAAGGAAGGAAAACCCCCAAATTCATTCCACGAGGCCAGCATTACCCTGATACCAAAACCAGATAAAGAATCCACTAAAAAGGGGCGCCTGGGTGGCTCAGTCGTTAAGCGTCTGCCTTCAGCTCAGGTCATGATCCCGGGGTCCTGGGATCGAGCCCCGCATTGGGCTCCCTGCTCAGCAGGAAGCCTGCTTCTCCCTCTCCCACTCCTCCTGCTTGTGTTCCCTCTCTCGCTGTCTCTATCAAATAAATAAAATCTTAAAAAAAAAAAAAGAATCCACTAAAAAAAAAGAACTACATGCCAATATATCCTTGATGAACATGGATGCAAAAATTCTCAAAAAAAGATACTAGCAAACTGAATCCAGTGATACATTAAAAGAACCATTCACCACAGTCAAGTTGGATTTATTCCTTGCAACCCTCAACATAATAAAAACCTTTTATGAAAAACCCAGTGAACAACATGCTCAATGGGGAAAAACTGAGAGCTTTTCCTCTCATCTCAGGGATGTCCACACGCACCACTGTTATTTAACATAGTACGGAAGTCCTAGCCACAGCAATCAGAAAACAAAAATAAATAAAAGGCATCCAAATAGCAAGGAAGAAGTCAAACTTTCACTATTTGTAGATAATATGATACTCTATAGAGAAACCCAAAAGACTCCACCAAAAAACTGCTAGAACTGATACATGAATTCAATCAAGTCACAGGATACAAAATCAACATAAAGATTATGTTAATTTCTATACACCAATAATTTACAACTGCACCAAAAATAATAAGATCTCTGGGAATAAACCTAATCAAAGAGGTGAAAGACCCATACTCTGAAGATTATAAAACACTGATGAAAGAAATTGAAATTGACACAAAGAAATGGAAAGACATTCCATGTTCATGGATTGGAAAGACAAATATTATTAAAATGTCTGTTCTATCAAATCCCTCTAACCATTTAATGCAATCCCTATCAAAATACCAACAGCAGTTTTCACACAATTAGAACAAAAAATCCTAAAATTTGTATGGAACCACAAAAGACCCTGAATAACCAAAGCAACACTGAAAAAGAAAAGCAAAGCTGGGGACACCTGGGTGGCTCAGTCAGTTAAGCGTCTGCCTTCGGCTCAGGTCATGATCCCAGGGGCCTGGGATCGAGTCCCACATCAGGCTCCTTGCTCAGTGGGGAGCCTGCTTCTCCCTCTGCTTGTGCTCTCTCTCTGACAAATAAATAAATAAAATCTTTAAAAAGAAAAGCAAAGCTGGAGGCATCACAATTCCGGACTTCAAGTTACAGTACAAAGGTCTAGTGATCAAAACAGTATGGTACTGGCACAAAAATTGACACGTAGGTCAGTGGAACAGAATAGAAAACCCAGAAATGAACCCACAACTATACGGTCAATTAATCTTCAACAAAGCAGGAAAGAATATCCAATGGAAAAAAGACAAGTCTCTTCAACAAATGGTGTTAAGAAACTGGACAGTGACCTGCAAAAGAATGAAACTGGACCACTTTCTTATACAAACACAAAAATCAATTCAAAATGGATTAAAGACCTAAGTGTGAGACCTGAAACCATAAAAATCCTAGAGGAGAACACAGGCAGTAACCTCTTTGACACTGGCTGTAGCAACTTCTTTCTAGGTATGTCTCCTGAGGCAAGGGAGACAAAAGCAAAAATCAACTATTGGGACTTCTTCAAAATAAAAAGCTTCTGCACAGTGAAGGAAACAATCAACAAAACTAAAAGGCAACCTACAGAATGGGAGAAGATATTTGCAACTGACGTATCTGATAAAGGGTTAGTATCCAAAATCTATAAAGAACTTATAAAACTCAACACCCAAAAAATGAATAATCCAATTTAAAAATGTGCAGAAGACATGAATAGACATTTTTCCAAAGACATACAGATGGCCAACAGACACAGGAAAAGATGCTCAACATCACTCATCATCAGGGAAAACAAATCAAAACTACAAGGAGATTATCACCTCACACCGGTCACAATGGCTAAAATCAAAAGCACAAGAAACAACAGGTGTTGGCAAGGATGTGGAGAAAGGGGAACCCTCTTGCACTGCTGGTGAGAATGGAAACTGGTGTGGCCACTCAGGAAAACAGCATGGAGGTTCCTCAAAAAAGTTAAAAATAGAACCACCCTCCGATCCAGCGATTAGAGTACTAGGTATTTACCCAAAGAATACAAAAATACTAATTCAAAGAGATACATGCACCCCGATGTTTATAGGGCCTTATCTACAATAGCCAAACTATGGAAACAGTCCAAATGTCCACTGACTGACAAATGGATAAAGAAGATGTGGAGTGTACATACACAACGTAGTATTACTCAGCCATAAAAAGGATGAAATCTTGTCATTTGCAACAAGATGGATAGAACCAGAGAGTATTATACTAAGTGAAATAAGTCACTCATGTGTGCCTGGGTGGCTCAGTCGGTTAAGCGTCTGCCTTTGGCTCAGGTCATGATCCTGGGGTCCTGGGATTGAGTCCTGCATCGGGATCCCTGCTCCACGGGGAGCCTGCTTCTCCCTCTGCCTGCCTTCTCTCTCTCTGTCTCTCATGAATAAATAAATAAAATCTTGAAAAAAAAGAAATAAGTCACTCATATGTGGAATTTAAGAAACAAAACAAAACAAATGAGCAAAGGGCGGAAAAAAGAGAGAGGCAAACCAAGAAACAGATTCTTTTTTTTTGAAAATTTCTTTTTTTTTAAAAGATTTTATTTATTTATTTATTTATTTGAGAGAGAGAGAGAGAGAAACAGCATGAGAGGGGAGAGGGTCAGAGGGAGAAGCAGGGAGCCGGGAGCCTGATGTGGGACTCGATCCCAGGACTCCGGGATCATGACCTGAGCCGAAGGCAGTCGCTTAACCAACTGAGCCACCCAGGCGCCCAAGAAACAGATTCTTAACTATAGAGAGCAAACTGATGGTTACCAGAGGGGAGGTGGGTGGGCAATGGGTGAAATAGGTGATGGGGATTAAGGAGTGCACTTCTTGGGGTGCCTGGGTGGCTCAGTCGGTTAAACATCTGCCTTCGGCTCAGGTCATGATCCCAGGGTCCTGGGATAGGGTCCTGGGATCGAGCCCCGCATTGCACTCCCTGCTCAGCGGGAGGCCTGCTTCTCCCTCTCCCACTCCCCCTACTTGTGTTCCCTCTCTCGCTGTCTCACTCTCTGTCAAATAAATAAGTAAAATCTTAAAAAAAAAAAAAAAAGGAGTGTACTTCTTGTGATGAGCACCAGGTGATATATGGAAGTGTTGAATTACTATATTATACACCTGAAACTAATATAACACTGTATATCAACTAAATGGAATTTAAATAAAAACATTTTTAAAAAGCTATTACCTTTTATGATTTATAAGATATTTCTTATAAATATTTCTTTATAGATTATTGAATGCTTTTTTAAAAAATTAAAAACAAATTTTATTTTCTATTATGGTTACATATGTTTAACATAAAATTGCAATTTTAATCATTTTAAATGACATTTTAGTGTCAAACTACATTTACACTGTTGTTAAACTATCACTACTACCTATTCCCAAATCTTTTTCTTTTTTCATCACCCCAAACAGCAATTCTGTTTTCATTAAGCAATAACTCTGGAATTCCACTATACCCCCAGCTCCTACCTCTAATCTATTAATCTCTGAATTTGCCTATTAAAGATATTTAAATGGAATCATAAAATATTTGTCCTTTGTATCTGGCTTATCTCAGTTAGCAAATTGTCTTTAGGGCTCATTCATGTTATAGCAGGTATTAGAATTTCATCATTTTTATGGCTAAAGAATATTCCATTGTATATTTACATCACATTTTATTTAACAACCTATTCACGGACACTTGGGTTGTTTCCACCTTTTGGCTATTGGGAGTAATGCTGCAATGAACAATGGCATACAAGTATCTGTTTTGAGTCCATTTTCAATTTTGGGGGGATATACCTAGATGAGGAAATGCTAGGTCATAGGAAAATTATATGTTTAAGTTTTTGAAGAACATTCAAATATTTTTATTTACATATTTACATGTTTACATATTTAACATCTTTTATACAAATAGAGGAACCACTTCTTTTATAAATACTTCTTTTGCTTTTGGGCAAAGCTTTTCCCTACCTAGAGAACAAATATACACTCATCTGTATTTCTTTTTGGTTCTTTCGTCATTATTTTATTTTTTACATTTAACTCTTTAATCCATCTGAAGTTCACTGTGGTGTACGTAAAGTATGAGTTTAAGTAATTTTTCCAGAAGAGTTATCCATGAGTTCCAGTCTCATTAGTAAATAATTCCTTTATGCATCCATTTGACCATTCTACCCACAACAGTGAGGCTTCCATCCATACCTCCCTACTAATACTGTTTTTCACAGAGTCATTTACCTCCTTACTAATGAACCCAATGGATTCTTTTTGGACCTTTTGAAGAATTTAAAATAATTAAATAATTTCTTCTTGATACTCTCTCCGTTGGCTTCCATGACTTCACATTCGAAGGTTCTTCTACTCCTCCTCTACAGATTAATTCTCTGACCCATATGCTGATTTCATGTTTTGTGCCCATCTTTTGGCTAACAATTATTAAGCTCTTATTATCTGTGGTAGGCACATGTGCTAAGCCCTTTATACTTAACCAAGCACTTAATCCCCACAAGAGCCTCTAAAGAAATAGTAGCAATGATAGCAGCTTACATTTATTAAGCACTTATGTATTATGTTCACTTTAGATATTTGCCTCACACAACAACACTACAGTAGGCACTTATTATTTCTACTTAATGGGCTAAGCAAGCTGAGAGCCTCAGAGAGATTAAGTAATTTGGCAATGGTCACTCAGTTAAGGAGTGTTGAGCCAGGATTCATACTCAGGCAGAATGCCTCCAAAGCTCATGCTCTTGGGTTATCTGCTGTATCTCTCTAGAGTACATATTAGTATAACTCTCATTTTATGTATGAAGAAACTAACATGGCTAATAAATGGTGAAGTCTGCCCCAACCACTTACACAGCTTTTTTAATGTTTGTATTCTTCAGGGTACATCCTTTTCATTCTTCATGTTCTCCCTGGGTTGTCTTATCTACTTCCAAGATTTCAAATACTATTTATATGCTGTTATTATTCTGCATTAGTATGCAGAATATTCCACATCTCTATTCCACGCCATGGAGCAAACAGTTAATTACTCAATGATCATCTCCACAGAGATATCTCAAAGGTACCTCAAATTAAATACGTCAAAAACTAAACTTGTCTTTTACTTTAATATTACTCATTTCTTTTATATTCCCTGTTGGAGTGAATGGCATCATCATCTAAATAGACACTGATTATAAAAAAAAAACTAGGAATTATACCCAAGACCCTGCCTTCTCCTTTACTTCTCCAACCTCATTTTTATAACCTTACATCAGGCCCATACCATTTCTTGTCTGGACTGTCCTTCAATCTACCATCACAATGCCATCAGAATTTATTTTTTCAATGTGAACATTCACATTGTCAACCACTAGGCTAGCATTTTTTCATTAAAACATAAAACAGATCTTGTTACTCTCCTATTCAAAATATCTTCAATTGGTTCCCACCGTTTAAAGTCCTAACTTCTGAGTACTGCATACAAGACCTTTATGTATCCACACCATCATTTTCAACTTCATTTCTTATGATGCCTGTCCTTATAGCCTACTGAACTTGTAGTTCCTTCTGCTTAGAATACCCAATTGAGCCTTTTCAACCTAGTAAATGCTTGACATTAGCTGAAAGGTAACCATCTCTATGAAATCTTCCTGACACCACCTCCTTTTTCTCTTCCAAGTCAGAAATGTCCAAAACTCCTGTGGGTTTCAACTGCAGAGTTTCACCTATCTGTTTAAAAGTTTATCTCACAACTCAATTTTAAAATGGGCAAAGGATCTGAATAGACATTTCTCCAAAGAAGATATACAAAAATGACCAACAGCACATGAAAAGATGCTCTCAATATTACTAGTCATCAGGAAAATGCAAGTCAAAACCACAATGAGATATCTCTTCACACCCAATGGAATGCCTATAATCAAAAAGGTGTATAATATACAAGTACTGATGATGATACAGAGAAACTGGAGCCCTCATACATTGCTGGTGGAGATGTAAAAAGGTGCAGCCAAATAGTTTGACAGTTACTCAGAAGGTTAAACATAGCACTACCATAGGATCCAGCATTTCCACTCCTCAGTATATACCCAAGAAAAGTGAAAACACATGTCCATACAAAAAACATGCACATCAATGTTCATAAGAGTATTATTCATAATAGCCAAAAAGTGGAAACAATCCAAATATCTATCACCTCATAAATGGGTAACCTAAAGGTGGCATATCCATATAATGGAGTATTATTCAATGTAAAAAGGAATAACATACTGATACATGCTACAACATGGTTGAATTTTGACAACATTATGCTAAGTCAAAGAAGCCAGTCACAAAAGGTCATACAATGTATGATTCCATTTATATGAAATGTTCAGAATAAAAAATCCAAGGAAACACAAAGTATATTAATGGTTTCCAGGAGCCAAAGGCAAAGAGGGTGGGGGATGACTGCTAATGGGTATGGGGTTTCTTTTTGGGGTTATGAAAATGTCTTGAAATTAGTATGTGACGGTTTCACAACTCTATGAATATACTAAAAGTCATTGAATTACATTTTTAAAGGATGAATTTTCTTTTTTTTATTAACATATAATGTATTATTTGTTTCAGGGGTACAGCTCTGTGATTCATCAGTCTTACACAATTCACAGCACTCACCATAGTACATACCCTCCCCAGTATCCATCACCCAGCCACCCCATCCCTCCCAACCCCCCTCCACTCCAGCAACCCTCAGTTTGTTTCCTGAGATTAAGAGTCTCTTATGGCTTGTCTCCCTCTCGGGTTTCATCTTGTTTAAAGGATGAATTTTCTGATACATAAATGATCTCAACAAAGCTATTATTAAAAAAAAAGAATTAATAATTTGTATGAAAGAAAAACTTTGAAAATATAGGATCCATGGAGGCAGAGAGAATTATTAAAGGAAGTCTTTGATAGTGTACTAACTACTGCATAAAAGTGAAATTTATAAGAAACTGATTCTTCCATCAAACTACAAATTAGGTGAGAATGGAAACTGGTACAGCCACTCTGGAAAACAGTTTGGAGGTTCCTCAGAAAGTTAAAAACCCAGCAATTACACTACTAGGTATTTACCCAAAGTATACAAAAATACAATTTGAAGGGATACCTGTACCCTGATGTTTACAGCAGCATTATCAACAACAGCCAAACTATGGGGGCGCTTGGTGGCTCAGTTGGTTAAGCATCTGCCTTTGGCTCAGATCATGACCACAGGGTCCTAGAATCAAGCCCTGAATTGGGCTCCCTGCTCAGGGGGGAGCCTACTTCTCCCTCTCCCTCTGCCCCTCCCCCTGCTTGTACATGCGCGCGTTCTCTCTCCGTCAAATAAATAAAATCTTTAAAAAACAACAACAACGAAAACAATAGCCAAACTATGGAAAGAGCCCAAATGTCCATCCATGATGAATAGATAAAGAAGATGTGGTGTGTATATACACAATGGAGTATTACTTAGCCATCAAAAAGAATGAAATCTTGCCATTTGCAGTGACGTGCTAGAGTGTATTATGCTAAGCGAAATAAGTCAGTCACAGAAAGAAAAATACCATATGATTTCACTCATATGTGGAAGAAACAAAACAGATGAACATATGGGAAAGAAAAAAAAAAGAAAAAAAGAGAGGGAAGCAAACCATAAGAGACTCTTAAACAATAGAGAACAAACTGAGGGTTGATGGAGGGGAGGTGGGTGAGGGACGGGCTAAACGGTGATGGGTATATAAAGGAAGGCACTTGTTATGATGAGCAGTGGGTGTTGCATGTAAGTGATGAATCACTAAATTCTACTCCTGAAACCAATACTACACTATATGTTAACTAACAAGAATTTAAATAAAAATTTGAAAAGAAAAAAAAAACAAATTGCAAATTATATTTTTACTCTGCATGTCAATAAACTAAAAGCAATTATAATGCACCATCTGTAAGTAAGTATGCTACTAGTTAATCTGCATGTTCTCATTATAATTATTTATTTCCATTACATATAAGACAACCTAAACTATTTTTAACCACCATGATTTCCATACTTCATTATTTTGGAAAGATCTGTCCCAACAAAAAGACTTAGAGCAAATGTTAATAAAAGAAATCTGTGAAGAAACACATTTTCAAAGGACAAAAAGATGGTATTTGATGAAATGTTAGCTATTGGGAATACTTGCTATATCTGGCATATTTACTTATTCATTAATAATATTCACTTATATTTTCCAGTAAGCATATGAGAAACCAAATTTTATCAATATCTCTAAGTTGTTTGGGATTTTAATACACTCCATGGCCAAGTAAATTTCATTTAAAAATCAAATTCTAATAGAGTGCAAAATGTTAAATGAATTCACAACCATCATTACAGTTCTAATTGCATGCTTTATCTAAAGACTGGAGAAGATTGTGCTAAATTATATGGCACGAACTAGTGTTCACTGTTTAGGCTATCCATTAACTGCCAGTCAAACTAATAACAGCAATCTCTTCCCTAATTTTCCTGGTGCAGCTGTTTATAGAATATCCTGGGCGTGTTCACTTCAATAGATACATAATAGTGCAGACATCCACAATGAAAGCTCTATTTTTTTTGTTTTCAAATTTTCCTATAGACTGTATATTTTTTCTACCTTGCATATTCAATCACTTTCTTAAACTAACTGCTTTAAATAATCAGTAAATAAACGTAATTGTTATATTGTGGCTTTAAATTTTAAATCTATACTCTGAAGCCCAAATTCCAGGAAAACAAACCAAAAAGAAAAAAAAAAAGAAAAAAGCCCCAAACATAAAAATCCTTTGTTCTTTTTAAAGTACAAAATAAAAAATCTCCAGCAGAGACTGGTTATGTCTTTACATGTGATTCACCAAAGAATGCCTATGTGACATTTACACTGACATTTCTCAAATGATCTTTGAAAGTTAAATAAATATAATTTCATCAGCACTAACCAATCTGAATATTTACCATGTCTAAGTACATGACTCAGGCATTTCAAACACTCAACACACAAAATACACACACAAAATTATTTTCTGTAATACTGTATGCCAATAATTCAGTCTTTTATAATATTAATTTTTAAAGAGTTAAACTTATTGACCGAATCAGTGGTTGCCAGTATTTTGGATTTCAAAGAATATAAAATTTAAAAAAATTAGGGAGACCCCAATTTGCCAAGGAAGAAAAATATTTTATAAAAGAAAGATCATTGTAATATAAGAAAGGTAGGAAGTACATAAATTCAGAATAAAGGACAATCTTTAAATTGATAAGATCTAGGATTAGGAAAACTTTATGCCAGTCTCCTTATTTTTCTCGTTTTGACAAATACTAGTGAAAACTCTGACACAAGCTAGCAGTTGGAACAACTGATCTATATTCCATAAGCTGAAAAAACATTTTTAGGTCACCTTTGCGACCGTGTAAACTCAATAAGCCTTGAAAATCACCAACTTACAATTCCTGCCTAAGCCTTCTTATTTTTGCCTTAGCATCTGCCAGTTCCACTGACAGATGCTGTCGACTTTCTGTTCGCTTCATGCCTGGAGAACCACAGGGTGACTGCGCAGATGAAGAGGCATGGGGTAAAAAATGAAGACCATCCCGTTCTTCAGAGAGTTCTATGATAGTCTAAGGAAATAGAGAAATAAACACAGAATCACTGTTAGTATTCTCCATATCAGAGAACTAAACACATCAACACTATTCACTAAGTCTAAGTACTATCCTATAATATCAAAAACAATTCACTGGTCAAATAGATTTTAACTTTGTGATAGCTCTCTTTTTAAAAAGTTTCATGCAACAGTTCATGTATTAGCTATTTACTAGATAACACTAGAACAAGACTTAATACTTTTTTCCCTTCCTAATTTTTTAATAAAGGAAATCAATTGTGGTAAAATAACTACACTAGAAAGCAACTGTTAGAAAGGCGTAAAAGACCTGTTGACATAGGAAAGAAATCAACCCAAGAGCAATATGTCTACAACTATGCTGTCCAATATGGTAGCCAGTAGCACAAGTGGCTATTTAATTACAAATTTTTTTAAAGATTTTATTTATTTATCTATCTATCTATCTATTTAGGAGAGAGAGAGAGAGAGAGAGAGAGAGAGAGAGAGAGAAAACACGAGCAGGGCAAAGGGGCAGAGGCAGAGGGAGAAGCAGACTCCCTGCTAAGCAAAGAGCCCGATGCTGGGCTCGATCCCAGGACCCTGGGATCAGGACCTGAGATGAAGGCAGATGCTTAACTGACAGCCACCCAGGTGTCCCTAATTACAAATTAAAAAGGTTAAAAATACAGTTCCTTAGTCACACTAGCCATATTTTAAGTATATAACAGCCACAGGTAGCTAGTGGTTACTGTATTGGACAGCGCAGAAATACAATCTTGCCATCATTGCAGAATTCCACAATATTGCTCTAGAATTGTAGACAAGGACCTCAGAGGAACCTAAGAGAACCTCAGTGGTTTAGTTTAATCTCTTCGTTATGCAGGTAATGTAACTGAGGCACAGAGACTGATTTGTCCATGATCACAAAACTCATAGTAGCGATGCCGACACTCCAAGGCCAGTCTCTTGACTCCATATCCTATGTTCTCTTTCTTGCAATAGTAGTTGTAATCTGCCATCTCAACATTTCCTTTATTCCTGTCTCTCCATGGGACACAAATCTCATTCTACTTTCCCCAGTTCTGAACTTTAAGGGCTACTTAACCTATATTTACCTCACTCAATCATATTCCTCCATTCCTCCAATTTTCCTCTTATTGGAAAATTCTGTTATTCTAAACAATACCTCAGCTTTTCTTTCAAACTTCTCAGGCAAACAGAAATTGTCTTGACTAGTAATTCCAACTGTCTTACTCCAGGTAGAATAGGTGGGTAACCACCTCAGGACCATGAAATCACCATTTTTGCTTTCTTATCACCAAGTCTTATAATGCCCTCACTAAATCATTACTTTTATCCTTCCTTTTTTTTTTTTTTTAAACCACCCATAAGAACTCATTTCTTCATCCTTGGAATATATTTCAGCACCTAATCAAGGTCTGCCCAACTACTGCTTTCACAAACTCCAGTATCCCTACTGATAAACCAAAGAACATGACTTCTCAGTCCCTTTTCTGTTTACAACTCTACCTTCACTCCTTATTCAATACATACAGACTTTTCCAATGAAGGAACCATTCCTCTCTTGTGCCATGCCTCCTTTACTAGCATTTACTCCCATGGCACCATACCTACACCTGAACCTTTTATCATTCAACTCTTCCTTTCTGCCCAGATTACCCCTGGCTACTCTAGAGTTCTTACTCAGCTTGAAACTACAGTTAAGTGCCTGTCATCCTTACTTTCTAATGTAACACTACCATGCCACTCTGACTACAGCCCACTCTTTGGGAAAAAATAAAAAAGGGAATGAATATTTATAGAATTCCAGATAGGGGATTTTCCAACAAGATCTCATCCAATACTATAATCTACAATAGAGGCATTATGTCTATTGTAAAACAATAAGGAAACTGAGGCTCATAAAGATTAACTTAACAAAGTCACACATTTCATGACAGGTATAACAGGAATTCAAATACAAGTTTGATTCAAACACTATGTCATTTTCCCTACCTAATATCATTTTTTTATTCCTTCTCCAAGGTTATAAAGAACTCTAAAACAAAAAATACACAATCCTACGACACATCTTGCCATCTATTTTCAGTTAAGCTCTTTTCAATACCCATCAATCCTTTAGTTGAAAATCTTGATTTCTTGACAAATTTCTCTACAATGACTGTTTTAAACATATTTCTTTTCTCTACTTAAGCTTCCACCTGTAAACTGCTATTATCACTTCTGATGAATGACCTCTCCTCCAACTTGTCAAAGAAACAAAACCACCTGAGATTAAATCCTCCATTTTTATGCATCTTTTGCTCCCAATACATATTCCTTATTTCTGGAACATTTTCAACTTCTCTCTTCCTACTGGCTTTTTTCTCCTTGATCTTCAAATATATACAAGTGTCTTCTATCTAAGAAAAAAAAAAAAAAAGACCACATTTCCTTCTTGTTACCCTTCTACTTCTCTTTCATTGCTACTTTTTGAAGGGTAGTTTATACATTCATTGACACTATTCATCTTACCCACCTACCCAGTATGACCAGCCCAAGTGCCTGTCTCTGTGAATAATGTTACTAGTAATCTCCATAGTAGTCCAGGCTCAGTCTTCATGAAGTTTTATTTATTTATTTTCTTACTGTCTCCATTATCTTTAATCTTGCCTTCTAACATCTCCCGACTCTAATAATAATAGTGCCTGCGCACAGCACTTAATAAATATTTGTTTCATGCACAAATAAATTAGAATTTAATTAAATGCTATCTTATGTCATTTACAATGTGGTTTTTTCCCCCATAAACCTGATACAATCTTTCTTATACCTCCTCTGTATCTCTGATCTCATTTAGCATAGTACTGAGCCCAAAAACAGCTGCTCAAAATTAGTTAACTGAATGATTCACAAAATGGAAAACTCAAAAGTAGGAAGACACACTACATTTGAACTTAGTAGGTGGTATTATGGAGATATCGAGAGGTTCCAGATGCCAGTGTACAAAAGAACTATGGGCTGAGAAATATTTTCTAAAAAGAAAAAAGAAAGAAACTTTGTACTAAAAGTTAAGAGTACCCAGAGGCATTTTCTGTTAAAGATTATGTAGACAATTTGACTTTCCTCTAATGGTAGTAGCTTCTTTAGCTCAAGGCCTCCAAACATTTTTTTTCTTAAAAACCTGACAAAAAATGTTATTAAAGCATAATTTAATTTCATGAACCTTCTGATACTTCTGATCCTAGACATTCCACTAGCAGTTGTAAGCAATGTCTTTCTTCTCTAAATTCCTATAGTATTTAGATATATGATTTTTTGGGGGGTACTTATTGCTTTCAAAATTTTATTACAGTAAAGCAAAGCTGGAGGCATCACAATTCCGGACTTCAAGTTACAGTACAAAGGTCTAGTGATCAAAACAGTATGGTACTGGCACAAAAATTGACACGTAGGTCAGTGGAACAGAATAGAAAACCCAGAAATGAACCCACAACTATACGGTCAATTAATCTTCAACAAAGCAGGAAAGAATATCCAATGGAAAAAAGACAAGTCTCTTCAACAAATGGTGTTAAGAAACTGGACAGTGACCTGCAAAAGAATGAAACTGGACCACTTTCTTATACAAACACAAAAATCAATTCAAAATGGATTAAAGACCTAAGTGTGAGACCTGAAACCATAAAAATCCTAGAGGAGAACACAGGCAGTAACCTCTTTGACACTGGCTGTAGCAACTTCTTTCTAGGTATGTCTCCTGAGGCAAGGGAGACAAAAGCAAAAATCAACTATTGGGACTTCTTCAAAATAAAAAGCTTCTGCACAGTGAAGGAAACAATCAACAAAACTAAAAGGCAACCTACAGAATGGGAGAAGATATTTGCAACTGACGTATCTGATAAAGGGTTAGTATCCAAAATCTATAAAGAACTTATAAAACTCAACACCCAAAAAATGAATAATCCAATTTAAAAATGTGCAGAAGACATGAATAGACATTTTTCCAAAGACATACAGATGGCCAACAGACACAGGAAAAGATGCTCAACATCACTCATCATCAGGGAAAACAAATCAAAACTACAAGGAGATTATCACCTCACACCGGTCACAATGGCTAAAATCAAAAGCACAAGAAACAACAGGTGTTGGCAAGGATGTGGAGAAAGGGGAACCCTCTTGCACTGCTGGTGAGAATGGAAACTGGTGTGGCCACTCAGGAAAACAGCATGGAGGTTCCTCAAAAAAGTTAAAAATAGAACCACCCTCCGATCCAGCGATTAGAGTACTAGGTATTTACCCAAAGAATACAAAAATACTAATTCAAAGAGATACATGCACCCCGATGTTTATAGGGCCTTATCTACAATAGCCAAACTATGGAAACAGTCCAAATGTCCACTGACTGACAAATGGATAAAAATGATGTGGTGTCTGCGGTGGGTGGGTGGGTGTGTATACATACATATACATTTATATGTATGTGTGTGTGTGTGTGTGTGTGTGTATACATACATATACATTTATATGTATATATAATGGAGTATTATTCAGCCGTAAAAAGAATGAAATCTTGTCATTTGCAACAGTATGGATAGAGCTAGAGTATTGTACTAAGTGAAATAAGTCACTCATATGTGGAATTTAAGAAACAAAACAAATGAGCAAAGGGTGGAAAAAAGAGAGAGGCAAACCAAGAAACAGATTCTTAACTATAGAGAACAAACTGTTACCAGAGGGGAGGTGGGTGGGGCAATGGGTGAAATAGGCGATGGGGATTAAGGAGAGCACTTCTTGTGATGAGCACAGGGTGTTGTATGAAGTGTTGAATTACTAAATTCTACACCTGAAACTAATATTACACTTTATGTCAACTAACTGGAATCTAAATAAAAACTTAATTTAAAAAACCCAATTATTTTATTAAAATAATTTCTCCCCCCTAGATTATAATGATCTTTGATCCTTTTTTGAAAGTTTGTCAGTTTGTTGCTCCCAAGCACTCTTAGCACAAGATCTTGCAAAAAAGCAGGTATTTATTAATATACACTGAAGAACATATATAACATAAAAAGATATACCAAAGCTAAGAAAAAAATTCAAGTGACTTAATAATTCTGTTTACAGAACTCCCAATTAAGGAAAAGAATCAGAGATGTGCTCAGCACAATCATGGATTTGGGCAAAGGTTTTATAAACAGGAACACAGGGGTTGGAATTAGATTTGGCAAATTGTTTAACTTCTCTGAGCTCAAGTATCTTCATTTTTAAGATGGGGTTATTGTACAGACTTATGAAGATAGTATATTACACAAACACAATGCTTGGCATAAAATAAATAGTGATAATAAAGAGATCTTAAATTCATTAAAATCTATTTGGTTTTTAGTAAAGGAAGAGGATTTAAGAAATACATGTTACATAAAATTAATACAAAGTGAAGAGTAATTAAAAAGAGTGACCAAATTACACTTTCTAGATTGAAATAAAAGAATTACAACAAAAGATTAATCAAAACAGAAAAAAAGGACTCTCTGTTTGACAAGGAAGGGTATCCCCTGTGAGCAGCCTGAAGCTTCCTAATACTGACTGAAAAGTGATGTCCCATCCTTGCCATGCCAGCAAATGGAGGATATTTAAGTGCACAGATGGTGCCTACTTTAACTCCGAGAGTTTTACTGCTCACCAGGATATACAACATGTATGGAACAAAAAGGCCTGGAGCAGCCAACTAGCCTCCTTTGTTGATATGAATCTTCTAGGATTAAGTGGCCAAGTATGAAGAAATGCATTGCTTAACTTAATAAGCTGATGTCTGGGTTCCTTGGAGACCCCCGAGGAAAGAAACAAAGCAGAAAGAATTCTAAGTGATGTTTTTCTAAAAGGCATCCCCCAAAGGTCAAATTTTCTAGGAGGTCACAAAGCCAGTACAATCTATGACAGAGCTGAGAATAAGGACATTTGCAAATTTCAAGTTAAAATAAGAGTCAGACAAAAAAGTAAACTCAGCACCCTAGGGAACGCTTACAAGACGTGTTCCAGCAGCAGCAGTAAGTAGAGCCACCTGTTGGTTCTCTTGCACCAGTGGCTACAAGCTACCGGGTAGCCCTGCCCCGAGTCTGTCAATCCAACCTGGCTTGGACTGGCACAGAGCCCATGAACATCAGTGTGGGTGTCAGAAGAGCAGTTTTATGAGAAAAGGAGACTCCTCACTGTGTCCATATCCAAAGTCCTCCTCTACTGGCTGCACATGGGAATGCTTCCACAAGCACAGTATGGCCTGAATCTTTGACATATCACCACGGTGGACCTAATAGGCATGTTCCTGAGCCCCACCAACAGGATAGGAGCAAAGATTATGCCTCCAGCATTAGCTCTGCAGGTCAGGCTGTTTACTGCAAACCCTACTCTATCCCTCCAGCATGGTGCTTGTGGATAAGCATGGCATGAACAAGGAGCACTACATCTCCATGATGACACCTATGGCCCTCTTCAAACTGAGTGACACCTTCCCCTAAAGAGAGATAGGGCTGTAAGCTGGAAAGGCCCAGATGTATGTGTAACATCTAATGTGATGGTTCCTCTCTTGAAGTTCCATTTTTCTTTCTACATAATGCTACACACATGGAAGGGCCTTAAAAATATCCGAATGCAGATTTTTATTGGTAATTTTTGAAGTCTTTTATTGTAAGTTTTCTTTGCATTTAAAAATGAGCATGCTGCTTTTGTACTCTGAAGTGTTCCAAAAAATGTTAGGAATATGTGTTATTCAGTGTGACATATAACTTTCTTCTATTTTATTTTTTATATAAAATTTTTATATAAAATAAAATATTTTGGGGGGAAAAATATAATAAAATAATAAAATATTTTGGAGAAAAAACAGAAGAGCTAAAGGGAAAATCTAAATAAGAACTTGTTTCAATCCAATTGATTAATACAAAATTATTGCATTTATAAATTGTATTTACATTTGTCTAATATTTTTCACAATTATTTTTAAGGATCTTTTCTAATTAGTCCACTGGTGACCCAAATTAAAAAAATTTCCCCTAGAAAACTGGGTTTAAACCAGACAGCAACTTGTTTCCAAATACCTTGAGACAAGAGAACGCCACCACTTTTTTCTTGTTAAAAAAACAAGTTCAACTAAAATGCTTAATCAGGCAGGATAATACATTTTAAAAGGTTTTTCAAACAATCAGTATAGTGTTTCATATTCCTTAGTTTTGACACAGATCATATAATGACAAACATTTTGTTCTCATTTCTCCAAAATAATATCCTTCTTCACCCATGTGAGATCAAACAATTCATACATGCCCTCAGAAGCTGGAGGACACCTTATCAAAATACAAATAGAAGAAATAAAAATAGAAGAATGTTGTAGAAAATTAATAAGGCAGTAAAAAGGTCTAATATAAAAAGAAGATAAAGCACATGGGTCAAAACTCAGATTGAAAATGAAATAATCTAAGTATCTCAGGATAAGTTTGATATATATTAGGGACATTTTTTCAATTCACTCTTCCTTTGGTCTTACGGTTTTGGGCTTTCTAAAAATTAGTTGTTGCTCTAAATACTTCTCTATTTCCTATCTTTTCTTCTAATGCCTAAAGAAAAACTGAAAATCCTCATCTATAGCAACATGAAAGTTTTGTTCAGAAAAAAAGAAAAAAAAAACATTTAGGAATTTCTTCTACACAAGTCTTTCATTAGCCCAAAGAGTAATCAAATTCTCTGTAAATAACCTCAAAACTGTCTCTTCCAGGGGCACCTCAGTGGTGTAGTCGGTTAAGTGTCCAATTCGGTTTCGGCTCAGGTCATGATCTCAGGGTCCTGAGATTGAGGCCTACGTTGGGCTCTGTGCTCAGTGTGGAAAATGCTTGAGATGCTCTCTCCCATTCCCTCTGCCCCTCCTGCTCATGCTCTCTCTCTCTCAAATAAATAAATCTTTAAACACACACACACACACACACACACACACACACACACACACACCTGTCTCTCCCATGTAAATGGAACAACTGATCAAAGCTACACATTCTTCCGAATGGCAGAGTACTTTGGTCTGCTATTAACAAAATATTACTCACCATCACATGCACAGAAGTCTAGACTCCTATAAAATTATTAGCTGTTTTCAGAGAGTGCAGGCAAAAAACCTGGTGCAATTTTACTCTTTTAAAAAAGCAAAGTACTTTCTTACAGGAGCCTATAATAATTCTTTTTTAAAATCACACCTCATTTACGGACTACAAAAATTTGAGACCTTTTGTGAGACATTTTATTCAGAACACCTGTTATTCTCCTTTTATTAAACTTATTTTTTCAACCTCAAAATGTGGCAATAAAACTAAGAAATTAACCTTAAGCAAATTCTCATGCTTCAAGGCAATGATTTTTCCATTTACATCAATAGTATTTTCAGTTTCACACTTCTGTACTGTTGCCAGAGCTGTGGGGATGACTTAAAAACACACAGGAACAAAATCAGAATAATAATTTAAAAGAAAGGGGAAAAGAAAATCTAACTGCAATCTCTTTACTAGCAATTTGGGGCTCTTATCTACCCTTTTTGGTTCCTGTGTTGCACAAAAAACAGACATAAAGTACTTTATTACCTGTCCCTAAGAAACACAGTTATCAATTTTGAAGATCCTCTGAAATCACTCTTTTTGGAAAGCAAACTTTCACAATGTACTGAAAGAAATTTACAAACCTCTGAATGTTCATCTCTCTCATCTATAAGTCTTTTTAGATGTAATGCCATATTTTTCAAGAGTGGTTCTATTTCCTCTTGAGACATATCAGTCACTTCCATCCATTGCAGATCAAACACATTTTCCTGATTATGGGTTACCTTTAGCAAAGCAACCAAAATAAACAATTTTTTAGAATGGCTATTACTTAAAAACTGATTTCATTTTAGTACAATATTAGCTCAAATATCATATATCCCTTATCATAAAAATATGAGAAGTAAATATGATGCTTCAAGAACACTTGAAACTTCAGATCACTACATCAAAAACTAATGATGAGGGGCAACTGGGTGACTCAGTCATTAAGCGTCTGCCTTCGGCTCAGGTCATGATCCCGGGGTCCTGGGATCGAGCCCTGCATCGGGCTCTCTGCTCAGCGGAAAGCCTGCTTCTCCCTCTCCCACTCCCCCTGCCTGTGTTCCCGCTCTTACTGTGTCTCTCTCTGTCAAATAAAGAAATAAAATCTTAAAAAGAAAAAAAAACAAAACTAAGGATGTATTGTATGGTGACTAACATAATAAAATAAAATTAAATAAAAAAGAACACTTGAAACTAATGATGAAAAGGCTAATAATAAGAATTATTTTTACTAAATATAAACTATAAATAAATTTCTATTTGTTTTCCTGTCAACTAAAAAGTAAAACATTTAATTCAGGCATTACTAGGGGAAGGTAATATTGATACGTTTGACAACTGTTTTAACAAAATCAGTTGAACTTTTGAACTTTTCTTTAGGTAAGACTAAATTTATTGTGCTTGATTCAATAGCAAAAGTTTTTTAATCTTGTAGGATATATGTTATTGCACTTTTATGTTTGAAAAGCTACATCTTTAAAGAGTCTGAAGATGACACTGTCACAGAACCTTAGGAGAAATGGACTACTAACATAAAGATTTTTAAAAGAATGGAAAAGTCACATAAATGAAATACTTATTTCTTGTTTTTCTTTTCTCATTGTGATTCTAATAATCTGCTTTAACTTTCACAAGAAACCGCAAAATAACACTTTGAAAATGATGGCAAATTTAGTAACTTGCAATACTTAGCATTTATTCAAAATAAAATACAAACCACAAAGCTAGCATACACAAACAAACGTATATAAGGGGAAACTACCAAAACACCTCCCCTGTATCTTGTGGAGTACTAATATGCTTACTGTTGACAACAGTATTACAGACAAGAAAGCTGGACTCTAAGAATACTAACGAAGAGGAAAGATGATATACGCAACACAGGTTATTCAA
The DNA here is from genome assembly GCF_004348235.1 of Phoca vitulina. NCBI lineage: Eukaryota > Metazoa > Chordata > Mammalia > Carnivora > Phocidae > Phoca > Phoca vitulina. Next base: position 38,942,351 of record NW_022589715.1, on the reverse strand, counting down.
ATAGAGAATATTTTAAACACTACCAATTTTTACTATTTAAAAATTCCCTCCCTTAGTTCTCTTTCTAATCAACATGTAAAGTTTAACATGATCTAGTTCTAAAAAGTCTTGTTAAGTGTATAAGATTAAAAAGCTCAAGACTAGATAGATGCAGAAATAGCAGCTTTTAAAATCCATCTGTTAATTATTTTAATTACTTAATATTGCACAATATGTCCTAGACTTAAGTTTTTATATGGATGTTACAAATGTGTTATAATTCAAGTAATATCTTCAATAAAAATTATACTGTGTCCATTCATTCAAAAGGAAATCACTGGAATGACTTAGTACTTAGGTTATCATCTTACCTCTCATTTTAGTTTTGAATTACAGGCAGTGATCCACTTTCTGCTGCTTCCATTTACAATACTGTTCATTCTGTGCTAACAAACATACACTTCATTCCTTAAACACTTCCTACCTAACATCCCTATGGATAAAGGCAACAGTACACGGTAGTTAGTTAGCACTGTGCCATGAGGATTCATTTAAGAAGTTATCTCTAGGGGGGTAGGGGGATGGGTTAGCCTGGTGATGGGTATTAAAGAGGGCACGTACTTCATGGAGCACTGGGTGTTACACGCAAACAATGATTCATGGAACACTACATCAAAAACTAATGATGTAATGTATGGTGATTAACATAACATAATAATTAAAAAAAAGTTATCTCTAAAGAGAAGACGATAATTTGTCTAACAGCAGGGTTCATCTGTACCTGACCTTGATTTGTTCTTGCTTGTCCTAGGACTTCAAGTATGTGGGGAGATATAAACACACCACAATCTTCATAAAAATTAGTATATAAAAACTGAGTATAAGTTATTACCTCTTGAATATGTGCTGCAACTGCTGCTTTTGTATCAAAATCTAAACCTTGAATTCTTTCAATAAATTCTTCTTTTTTCTGACACTAAAAGAAATAATAAAATGATCATTCACGTTTTATGGGCTATAGTCCTTAATATGTTGTAAATAACCAAAAACTCATCAGGCCAAAAAACTTGGTTATGTTCTGAACAGTACAATGAGGGTTTTGTTTGTTTTGCATTTAAATGGCCTAATATACTTACCTACTGAAAAGATAACAATTTAGAAATATTTATTTAAAAAGCATAGCACCGAAAACCCATGCTATTTTTATGCCGTAAAGTTCTAAAGTGGGAAACCATTACACAACCCATCTGAGGTCAGTACAATATTATTATGCTAACTTTACAAACAGAAAAGTAAAGAATCAAGAACTTGTTTCAGGGAGGATAAGTTACTTGCCAAAAAACACAGTGAGTCAGTGGCAGAATTCGGAATACAGCCAAAAAGCTCAGCCAGTCTTTGGCTATCATCAAACAAAACAGCCTTTCTTCTTGGGAAAAAAAAATTGTAAGCAATTTTTACTTCAAGCTTACAATGCATTCTCACATCTTCATCCTATCAATCTTAATAAAAGAAACCTACTTTTGAGGCCCAGTTCAACATTTATAAGGTAGTACAATAAATATTTGTTTCTACCATAACATAAAGTTACCAGGGGCAAAATTTAAGAGTATATATACAAGTACACATGTACTGAGTGGAATAAAGGCAGCAATTCTTTAATGTATAACTTTTTAAAATCTTTATATAAATTAAAAATATTATGATGTAAACCTAATCTTTTTCTTTTCAGTCAGTACTGAGTAAGAGTTTAACATGCATCTTAATATCTCTGCCTCCCATCTACATCTCTTAAACTGCAGTCCAACTGCTGGTATAACTGTATTCTTGCAGCTACCAAATGAGAAGTGCATACAAAACAGACAGCACTGCCTTGTCTAGCTTAGTTGCATCTCCTGGGCCAATTACCCAACTACTAGTGAAGAGAATATACTCACAAAAAGAAAAAATTGGTCCTTTGATCATTAAGAAACTTAGCAAGGTTCTGCTTTATACTCTATGTATTTATTATATCAAATTATAACATTCTACTTCTATTGCCTACAATTTAACTTAACACATTCCCATTGGTAAAAATAGTTCTGTGTCCTGTAAAAACAAAATTATTAGAATGATATAATAATATTTAAAATTAAATTACTAAGAATGTACAATTTCTAGCTGTGACTAGGAAATCGAGTTTTGGGGAGATGGGATGAAAATTAGTCAATTTAAAAACAAGAATTTTTTTCATCTAGTAAATAATATTTGACAGGTCTAGTGAGAACAATTAAGAATGACTTTCTGATAGTACATTTGTAACATAATTAACTTTTTAGGTATGGTATGCCCAATTTTTAAATTTAATGCTTCCAAAGATGTTGACCTATGTATAGTTTTTAAGCCAATGAACACATAAAATAGCAGGGTTATGATGACTATGACTCAGTGGAAGGGTCTCCCAATTCAACTGCCATATCTTTGTCTGCCTTCAGTTCAAACTTAACAAATATACTTCCCTTTTCTAAGCCCTATAGCCACTGTTTCTTCACTTATACTATCTTTAGGAGCTCATCCTTTAACATAGTCTCAACACACATCAATGAGAATTCTTCTTTTACTCTTAAAATACCCACAATTTCTACTAAATCTCATCTTTATTCAAACTCTGAAAGTTTTTAAGAATTCCAAATATGCTTTATAAATAGGTTAGGCTTTCTTAAAGAATACACAATGAAGGTTATAGGATCTTGAGGGATAGAAAAGAGAAAAACTATCAAGATGGAAAAGAGAATGAGAGAAGATACAACTCCGAAGTTGAATAATTGGACCAAACTTTTTATATCAGTGTTGTCTAATATAGTAATCACTAGCTATATGTGGCTACTGAATACCAAAATGTAGCTAGTGCAACTGAGAAATTAAAATTTTCATTGTATTTAATAGTAATTAATTTTTTTTAAAGACTTTATTTATTTATTTGACAGAGAGAAAGACAGCGAGAGAGGGGACACAAGTAGGGGGAATGGGAGAGGGAGAAGCAGGCTTCCCGCGGAGCAGGGAGCCCGATGCGGGGCTCGATCCCAGGACCCCGGGACCATGACCTGAGCTGAAGGCAGACGCTTAACGACTGAGCCACCCAGGCACCCCAATAGTAATTAATTTTAATTTAAATAGCCACATGTGGCTCACACTGGCTACTGTATTGACAGCCCCATTCTAGAGCATAAAGTCTGGTGTTAAAAATAGACATATAAATAGCTTTACTTCCATCTATGAAGACTCTTGTGAAGAAGACTAGATAATCATCAGCAAATTGTTTTTTCCACTTAAAATTAAGCTCTCTTTTATCTTTAATATAAAGTTCTTCATGTGTTATGGGCACTAAAGTTATTTCTAACTCTATTATAGCAACTGATATCTAAGTCAGCAGATTACCATGATATTCCAAGAAAAATGCAGAAAAGTTATTCTGGGGGGGGCGCCTAGGTGACTCAATTGGTTAAGCATCTGACTCTTGATTACGGCTCAGGTCATGATCTTGGGGTCGAGCCCTGAGCTGGGCTCCTTGTTCAGCATGGAGTCTGCTTAAGAGTCTCTCCCCTTCTCCTTCTGCCCTTCTGCCTGCTCTCTCTCTCTCTCTCATAAATTAATTAAAAGACAAAGAAAAGTTATTTGGGTAGGAAGTTGGGGACTGGAGGAAGAATTGCATTAACCCTGAAGTCCTACATCTTTCACCAGAGTGTTTAAGCTCTTAATTCCTCAAATTCCTCACATTTTCACTTGGTACTTTCAGTGCTTTCTCTTATTAAAAAAGACAGGATTATGAGGAAAAATTATACTAAAATAGAGGAAAGAGTACCCAAAATAAACTACTGAACAAGAAAACAATAAAATGAGGAACACATTACAGTGTTTTCAATAAGAACACCAATGACTGAATAGATCATAGTTCTATCAAAAGTAAAACCAAAACATGCCACATAAAAAAATAAATAAAAATAGAAAAACTAAAATTCCCTCTTTAAAGAATGGCTCTCCCCTTGCTCCCAAAACAGAAAGTAATAAATGCTGGCAAGGATGTGGAGAAATTGGAACTCTGTGTACTGTTGGTGGGAATGTAAAATGGTACAGAAACTATGGAAAACAGTATGGCAGGTCCTAAGAAAGTCGAAAATAGAACTACCATATATGATCCAGCAGTTCCTCTCCTGTATAGACAGAAAAGAACTGAAAGCAGGGACTCAAACAGCTGTTTGTATTACCTGTGTTTACAACAGCATTATTCACAATAGGCAAAAAGTGGAAGCAACAGAATGTAGTATATACATACAATGGAGTATTATTTAGTCTTAAAAGTCAGGACACTCTGACATATGCTAAAACATGGATGAACCTTAAAAACATTATGCTAAGTGAAATAAGTCAGTTACAAAAGGACAAATACTGAATGATTCCACTTATGTCCTAGAGTAGTCAAATTCATAAAGACAGAAAGTGGAGAATGGTGGTTGCCAGGGGCTGGGGGGAAAAGAGATACAGGGAGTTACTGTTTAACAGGTGTAAAATTTCAGTTTTGGAAGATGAGAAAAGTTCTGAGATGGGTAGTGGTGATGGCTGCACAACAATGTGAATGTATTTAATGCTAATGAACTGTACACTTAAAAATTTAGTAAAATGGTGAATTTTATTTATAAATTTTCCCCTGACTAAAAAAATAAAAAAACAATATCAGCAAAAAATTCCCTCTTTATATTAAGCTACATTTGCTATTTTCATGTATTCTCAGAAAAAAAATGCCTCAGCTAGAAGCTATGTATTATTTTATTTCCCCAAAATGTAATGGGATAATTAATGTTCTAAAATGCTAATTTTTAGGATGCTTTACAGATAACTGGTAGGAAAACAACAGGCTATAGCCCTCAAGCTGACCAAGTTCAAAAATAGTTTTCTGAATCAAATACTAGTGTTAGAATTGCTTGTGAGGGCACACATAAAGGTCAAAATTTTAATTCCAATCACACTTGACACTCAGTTGCTTTCAACACTATGCAACCTTGCGAAAGCCCAAAATAAATAATATTTTTGGGATACTGAATAGCCAGTACTAATATAAAACTAAGGTCTGCTGAATTTTACATTGTCTTTGAAGAAAAATATTTGTAAACAACATACACTACAAACATTTTTCCTTCTGTGTAGGATGATTTTGCTTGAGAATCTCTCAACTATCTCATGGCTGGGATGCAGAGCTATGTGTCCATAAAAATTTTAGCTGATGCTCAGAACTGGTTCAGAAGATGTGTTATCCACTAGAAAAGATTCTGGTGGAACTGGACTGGTTTAATTAGTCAATAATGGAAATATCTAAGCCCTTGCCTTGAACAGTCTTCTTTGTATTCAAAGTTATTCCTGTCGATTTATGTATAATCGAGGATAAAAAAGTCTTAATTATAAATTTATTCTGTAAGATCTTTTGACAGTGACTAATTCACTGTTTTTGAATGCTACTTCCCCTTAAGAATTTCATACTTTCTTCTTCAAAAGAAACAATTTTTTTCCAATTTCCTTATGCTTCCTTCCATTTCTATTTCTTTTCATGAATATAGTATCTTTTAAAACTTGTGGCCCACTGAATTCTTGGACTTAAGTATCATACCAGCAAACTTTAACTTACTATTTCTACCTACGAATCACAAGTATAACAGATAAAACTAATCCTGATGTGGAAAAACATATTTATGCTACTTACGTATTATATTAAACATTAGACTTTTAACCTGTTGAATTACACAAGGATAGATTTTCTGTAATAGAGATTACATTCTAGAAAGTGTACAAACAATACTTGTTAGCTGATTGGTTTTGTCCTGAAGTACATTTTAGCTCTTCAGTATCAACAAAGATTTCTAATTGTTCATATAGACAGTTAAAGGCTGACAGGAGATTCTGACTATTACACATTTTATGTCATTAGCGTCAGTGACTCCCAAATACTGACAGGATGAAATCTAAATTCTTTTTTTTTTTTATTAACATATAATGTTTCAGGGTATAGGTCTGTCATTCATCAGTCTTACACAATTCACAGCTCATGATGGTTTCTTTTATATTTTAGGCTTTCCCTAAACTGTTCATAGAAACTCCTTCATTCTGCTCCATTTCCACTGTCAATTTTAGTAACCAGAAATAACAACCAAATAGTAACCAGAAGTTACAACCAAATTTATGCTGTCACTATGTTATTTAAATTTACATAACATCCACCAATAGAGGGTATTTTTAAAAGCAAATACAGTATTCAAGGCTGTAAATAATTAAGGACTGTGTTTCTAATTTAGGATCTGATGACCAAATTAGAACAGCAATGACCACAAACACTATTTTTACTGAATATTTAATCAATTATGAAGTAAACACCTGTATATTACAGAGCATGAAACTTTAATAACATGCATTGTTAGCTCTAAAAGCCACACTCTTTTGGAATTATAATTTCTGGCATATGTATGTAAAAAATCACTTGTGGTCACAATATTTGTTTATAAATAAATTCATTCCAAAAATAATTGAGATAGTTTAACACTGTAATCACTTACCCAAAAAATGGCCAATTAAAGGAAAAATCAACATAGAGAAATAGGTTTTGAAGTCAGACCAGAGTTTAAACTTAACTCTTTGGCCTGTTGGCAATACGAATCTCGAGCAACCATCTTGGGTTTGTCAGGGACAGTCCCAGTTTACACATGCAGTTCCACTGTAATTGTTAACAGTACCCTTTCCAACTCTCACAAGTGTCTTAATTTGGGTAACTTAAATATCATCCTATATAAACACCAATCTTCTTATGTGAGAAAAGATATAAGAAAACCTATATAAGAATCATACCTGACACAAAGTACGTATTCAATATATCATAGCTGCTATTACTATTATAATCACTCATCAAAAGGGCAATATAATAATAATCCAGACTCCAAAATAACATTTTTCATAATTTCTGCCTCTTTTTGTTGTTAATCATCCCTTCTGTAACATACAAACATGCACACATAAATCATAAGGATGTTTTGGGAGAAGTTTTTAAGAGTACCTCTATGGAAATTTGAAAAACTTGGGGCCAATAAAAGGCTCAAAAAATAAAAAAAAAAATACAGTTTTTAAATAATACAATTATCTGATAATATAAGTACAGTTTGAAATAAAATAAGAGAATAAATGTTTTCCTGCAAAATCTCCTTAGAAGGTTATAGTTATTTAAAAGTTCCTAACATAGACTTTGAAAAAGCAATAGCCCATCTTTAAATCTTTCAGAAACTAGAGCCTGAAAAAACATACAGTTATTAAAATGGAAATACAAAGAAATATTTTAACTTACCTGAACTGCACAACCCAGTAAAAGTAAAAGCAACTTTTTAACTTCTTCTGTGCCTTGTTCTGCAATAAAAACGATTGCTAAGTACTACGTTTTACTTTAGTTCAACTCTCTTTCTTACATTGGTAGAATCCCTTCTAAAGGTAATATCCACAACAACTTGACCCAAGGATTAAGTATGCAAGTATAGTGAAGAAGTCAAGAAAGCAGCTGTGTGCACAATGTGGTGAGAGCAGAAGAAATGGGCAAGGATGTCAACTTTGAAGGGCTGCAGCATAGATAAGATGACCTTCAAGGCTTTATGCAATAAAGTATGCTAATTATATAAATCCACTAGTTTTCCATAAATGATTATACCACACCCGTGTACCAAATGAACTGCTGATATAGGGACATGCCACACATTCAACCAAATGGTTCCTAATAGGTCTGGCTTCTCTTAGGCCTATTAGCGTTTTCTTTCTAACACTCCTATCTTATATGATTCATCTACCTACAAAATTTAAATGGCTTTCCACTGTGTAGGTGTACCAGGATCAAAACCTTAAATGTTACAGCAAAGCTGATAAAATGAATGTATATAATAAGCTGGATAAAGTTAATGATTTGTAACAGAAGTGGATAGTATATTTGCTGGTGAACAATACTCAATTCAGATTTTCTCAAAACATACAGCAGCTATCTAAAAAAAAAAGTCACTTCTTTGGGCTAAATTTCAACATCAGGGCAATGGTCTATGACAAAGTCCAAATCTTTCTTCAAACATTTCCTCTTACTCTCCAGCAAACAACCTACTTTCTTAGCCACACTAATCACCCTTCCCCAAATATATATACATCCACACTCGTCTGCCTTCACTTCTGTTACTCTCTTTGCTTGTCTTTCTTCCCTACACTCATCCCTCTAGGGAACTACTTACTAATCACAATCCTAGGCACAGCTCTAACATCTCAGTGTAGTCTTCCCTGGCAACCACCCACCCATGGTCCCCAACTCTCACTAATCTGCCAATTTTTAGAATAATGGCTCCATATTTTATACGCCTAATACTTTTACATAGCTCTATTGTATATTAATTATTACATGATTTCCCAGTCATCTGTGTATCTCTCTCACCAAAACATAAGATCCTCCAGAGCACAGACCATTTTCTTTATATTCCTGGTCTCTATAATTTGGTAGGTAATTACTAAACGCATGTAACACTGAAAATAATTCCATTCTACATATAAAATTTTTTTTTCATTTTTTAATTTATATAATCAAATATCCCAGAATATCTCTAAAGACTATCTAAACTCTTAATTCACCTCATCTAAGTGGTAATTTCCTCAGGAAAAATTCATGCTTGATTTTAGTTTTTATTTTGGCTTTATTTTTGTTTAGAATGAGAATGGGGGGTGGGGTTTGGAGAAGATATACTTAGATTTGGGTTACGGGTAGCCTAAAAGAATAAGACTGTTGTTGAATTGGTTAGTAGCTACTAATTTCCCTAATTGTTTAAAAATCAAAACTCTGAAGAGGTCACAATTGAAATCTGGCAAAAGGCAGAAACTTCTGAAGAAAATAATTTAAATGATCTAAGAAAACTGCTTCTCATCTTTCCATTTAGAAGTAGTTTAATATAAGCTAAACATCAATCAGTAAAATCTTAGATTCAAACAGCTCTGGCAATGAAAGATAGCAGATGTATGAATATAAACTTAGAAATTACTTCAAAATCACTTCTTTCCTTTAATCTTATACCCATATTATCCTCTATACTTGTTTATAATGAGACACTAAAAATCATTACAGAAACGTATCAACTTGGTAGAGTTGAAAAAAACACTGGACTTGACATAAAATGTATGTCTGTAATATATAGACCTCATCTACATATTACAAATATTCTGTTTATTTTCTCTCTACAAAATGGAGTATCACCTCTGACTTTCCCTAGAGTCATGAAAAACCTACTGTGTTCATATAAATGAGCAAGATCTTGATAAGCATTACAGTATTACACAAAGACTATTATCACATTATGCCAATTTTAATACTTACCAGAAAAAGGATTTTTGCCAATGATTAAGACATTTGGCAAGGACATCATGATCAATTGCTGCAAAGTCTCCTGTAAAAAGATATCCCAAAGGTTGTTATATGGGTAATGCTGACTAGATAATTATCAATAAGCTATAACTTACCATTTGTGCACTTCTCTGTAGATATGCTATACTGCAATTAAAAAGCTTTTAAAAAGGTGAAAAAAGTTATCCAAGGTCTTAAAAAGACTTATGGTTTCACTCATATGTTGAATATAAGGAATAGTGCAGAGGACCGTAGGAGAAGGGAGGGAAAACTGAATGGGAAGAAATCAGAGAGGAAGACAAACCATGAGAGACTCTGGACTCCAGGAAACAAACTGAGAGTTACAGAGTGGAGGGGGGGTGGGGGGATGGGGCAACCAGATGATGGGTATTAAGGACGGCACGTAATGTGAAAAGCACTGGGTGTTATACACAACTAAACAGTCGTTGAACACTATATCAAAAAACTAATGATGTAGTATATGTTGGCTAACTGAACATAATAAAAATAAATAAATAAAAAATAAACAAAAAAATGAAAAAAAAAGACACCAAGATCTTAAACTTTTTGTAACTTCAAGTTAATGAATTAAGTAACAAAAATTAAAATGTCAGCTAGACTTAATAACACATCTATTACCTACAAAATAGCGGTGCCTGGGTAGCTCAGTTGGTTAAGTGTCTGCCCTCAGCTCAGGTCATGATCTCAGTGTCCTGGGATCAAGCCCCACACTGGGCTCCCTGCTCAGTGGGGAGTCGGCTTCTCCCTCTCCCTCTGCCCCTGCTTATGCTCGTGCTCTCCCTCTCTCACTCACTCTCTCTCAAATAAAATCTTTAAAAAAATAATACCTACAAAATAAGTGTCCAAGTAGAACAGGTCTAATATTTATTATTTGGAAATCTGAGTTTTAGGTGTTAGATACTTAAACAACACTCCTCAATAAAAGATCAAGCATGTGTACGTTTTTGACCTTTTGTTACCTCTCTTTAAGGGAATTAAAAACCTCTATTAAAATTAAGGAAGCTAGTTACTTCATTAAAAATTGTGTCTTCTGATCATTTTATGCCTGTGAACTCTTCCTCAGTCAATCATTATTTCTCCCTTCTATCTACAATAGATGTTTTACTTAGATTTCTGTCAAACTTTCAGTGACAAGAATATATATACATTCTGATAGTACAGGGTGATTCAGAAAGAATTGAATGCTTTCATATTACTCATTTTAGGTAGTAACTATGCATCTTCCATTTATCCTACCCCTTTTTTGAGGAAATGAAGGAACACAATGTGTCTATCATTACTAATAATGGCATGCTACAAAGGGTCTGAGATGAAGCAGACTACAGGACTGATCGGTGTCCTGTGATACTACCGAATCTTTGCAAGATTATAGAAATAACTGTGAATGTCCTTACAATTTGGCTTTCACTACATATTCAGACATAACTAGTTACTAAGAAGTTTTTAAAATTATTTCTTTCTGAGTCACTCTTTACTTAATACTATGATGAGGGAGCAAATATCATGAAAAGTTAACTTGTATTGCTTTTTAAGATGTGTAATTCTAGATCCCATAAAGCATTTTCCCATAGCCAGTATGTGATATGTACCAGAGGCTCATTAGAATTAACCTTTTATCTTTAATTCTTTATAGATATGTATGAGAAAGTTTCAAAATATTTTCTTCAGCATTATATTTACTAGCCCTTTAAAAACTATTACCAAAAACATGCATACATTTAAAGAAAAAGTATATACTCTGTATGTGTATCTGATTAGATAAGTAATTAAGAGTAAGTGTCAAAAACTGCTAAAATCATTTACTCCAAAGACTGAGACCGAGTCTGGTTATTTAATAAATGAATTTTCCAATTCAAAGCAAGTTACCTCAAGATGGAATATGCTATTAGCTAAGTAGGTAACAGCTAAATGGACTTAAGGGAATAAATTTCTAATTCTTCTAATTTTTAGTTTCCTTGCCTTGAAGCAAAATTATCAGGACTATCATTGTACATATGTAAAAGAAATTATAAATAAGAGCTATATAAAAAAAGCAATCACTATTTTGTCTCTATCCCATTTAGTGGATAGTCTAAATCTGAACAAAGAACATTCAAATTCAGTATCATAAAAGGAGGCATTAAATTTTAAGAGATCCTGAATTATTAGAAAAAAGCTTTATTTCAAGATAAAGGATTAATTCTCATTTACACATTTTATTTTGGGATAACATGAGTGAAAATTGATAAACCATACTAGAAAACATCAACTTTTCAAGGCAATTTATTATATTGATTTACCATGTAATATCCTATGTTGGTACACGGTAATCTTCAGTATAGTCACTACCCTGTTCCTCCACCCTCTTCCTCAGTTGGCTCCCTACTCTCTGCCTACTCTGTTACCCCATGCCTCATGCTAACTCAGTCTCTTCACAAAGACGAAAGCCAATCTCATAGATTTTTTTCACCATATGGTATCATCAATGACCTCATGTGTTTCACTTTTACACTGTGAAATTCTATTATGTTTGGATGAGATACAATTGCTACAGGAAACTGCTAAATTTAAAATTATCTCCATGTATCTAAAAATGTACTTCAGTATAGTAGAATCTGATACCTAGCATAACATGCTGGTGGAGTACAGTCCGAATGCCTAGGCTTAAATCAAAGTTCCATGACTTACTATGTATGTGACTTTTCTTGGGAAGGGTAGGAAATCAAATGAAAGTATAAAGGTATTTTTTAAATGATAAAGGTTACAAAATATTAGTTAATAGGAAAAAATCTACTTTTCTACTCTACTTTTACTTTACTTCTAAGTATTAAGTTTGTTATGTCTGAAAGTACTAATATTAGGCAAGGCAGCTAAAAACTACACAAATTAAAAAAAAAACCCAAATTATTCTAAAAATCTCTGTTTGGTTCTATGGGTTCTTCACAGGATTCTGGTTACGTTTTTGTAAAAATTCCTATTTCCCTATTCTAATCTTACAAGTAGTATCGAAAATATAGAAGACATAAAAGATATTAGAGGCTTAAAAAACCTGATTGCTACTGTTAAAGCTCTATTATATATCCTCAGACTTCCCAGACTTCACCTAGTTCTAAAGATGCTCATCATTAAGGTGCTAAAGAAATGGAAAAATAGGGGCGCCTGGGTGGCTCAGTCGTTAAGCGTCTGCCTTCGGCTCAGGTCATGATCCCAGGGTCCTGGGATCGAGCCCCGCATCAGGCTCCCTGCTCCACGGGAAGCCTGCTTCTCCCTCTCCCTCTGCCCCTGCTTGTGTTCCCTCTCTTGCTGTGTCTCTCTCTGTCAAATAAATAAAATCTTAAAAAAAAAAAAGAAATGGAAAAATACTACACAAATGAACCCAAGATAAACATGACTTTCAGCAGGAGAAACAAATTAATTGAAGGGCTAAGGATGATAATATATATGCATATGAACTAGTAAACATACTTCACTTTGTTAGAAAAGTGATTAGAAACATATAAAAAATGTATGGAGAAAGAATTTTAGCAATACAACTGAAAGAGCTGAGAAAATTATAAGAAAATCAGGGCTGGGACGCCTGAGTGGCTCAGTCGGTTAAGTGTCTGCCTTCGGCTCAAGTCATGATCCCAGGGTCCTGGGATCGAGTCCCACATTGGGCTCCTTGCTCAGCGGGAAGCCTGCTTCTCCCTCTGCCTGCCACTCCCCCTGCTTGTATGCTTTCTCTCTCTCCCCAATAAATAAAATTTTTAAAAAATCGGGGCAGTTATTCATTCAACAAGTATTTACTGTGTTTATTATCTGCCAGACATTGTACTAGACATTGGAAATACAGCAATGAACAAACAAAAATCTGTGTTCTCATGGAATTTACATTTTAGTAGGGGTAGACAGAAAAAAAGTAAACGGTTTTGATGGTAAGTGCTAAGGATAAAAATAATAAAGCAGGGAATGAAAAGGATTGCTGGAGGTAGAGATAAGAAGGTTGCACTTTTTTAAAGGTATGCAAGTATTCAAATACAGAGAATCTGGGAATTTTCAGGACCATTTAAGCAAAGTTTCACAGAATAGGGAGAAATTTTTTTTTTTTTATGTTATGTTAGTCACCATACAGTACATCATTAGTTTTTGATGTGGTGATCCATGATTCATTGTTTGCGTATAAAACCCAGTGCTCCATGCAGTACGTGCCCTTCTTAATACCCATCACCGGGCTAACCCATTAACCAATCCCCCCACCCCCTCCCTTCTAAAACCCTCAGTTTGTTTCTCGGAGTCCATAGTCTCTCATGGTTCGTCTCCCCCTCCGATTTCCCCCCCTTCATTTTTCCCTTCCTTCTCCTAATGTCCTCCATGCTATTCCTTATGTTCCACAAATAAGTGAAACCATATGATAATTGATTTTCTCTGCTTGACTTATTTCACTTAGCATAATCTCCTCCACTCCCATCCATGTTGATGCAAAAGTTGGGTATTCATCCTTTCAATTGGCTACTAAGTTTTATTAATAATTCAAATGTTGCTTGTTATAACAGATGTTAAACAAAAACTTTAAAGAGTACCAGCTTTCTCTGGCAACTAGATTAATGGTACCAGGCCATTTTGTTTTTAATATTAATGATATCAACCGCACAAAAACTTCCTAATAAATTTAAATTTCCTAATAGTAAATTGTTCTTTTCTTTCTGAGCCTCAAATGATTCAGCTTATTATTTTAATGGTGGTTGAAGAACCACCTTGCTTCTTTTAGTACTTATTTAAACTGCAGCCAGAGTAGTCAAGGCAATCACTAGCTGCTGACAGAATTCTAAAAATGGACTAAGATTTTTACTTGTAAATTGTGTCTCTGATAATCAAATTCACTATCTCTCCCTCATTCACAGGAATAAAAATAACTTAAAAAAAACAAACAAACCAGAGACTGGGTAGTTTTACATAATAGCTATAACTTCCTTATTTCTGACTTGAAAATTTTCCAGTATTCATTGGCAAGACAAAAAGAAATGCTTGCTATATATGGATCAAGTGATTATTTGAAAAGGTCTGAGTTGCCACTTAAACATGAAGAAGTGTATATTCAATCAACTTCTCATAATCCAATCTTACCAGTTATTTCTCTCAAGACCTCGTACATTACTCCTTCATTGTTCTTATTTATCACAATCAAAATTATATATTTATTTATTTACTCATCTATTATCCCTCTAATAAAACTGTAAGTTCCATGAGAATAGGGACATTGCTTGTTGTGCTCACCACTGTAGCCCCAATGCCCTGGCATGCGATTACAAGTAGCAGAACAGAGGGGAAATCTGAATGACATTACAATTTTTACTGAGCTTTTACATATTCTAAATCAATAAAATGAAAAATGGAAGAATACTGACACTTAAATTTACCTATCATTACTGAAAAGATATAATGAAATAACTCCTTCCACTAACAATCATCTCAAGATATCTGTCACTTTTCTTTTCTCCCTGGGAATCATTTCTGCAAGATGACCCTGATTCTTACCAACCCATTAAAAAAAAAACTGGAGACACACACTTGTGAATTTTAACCTACCCAAATTCACTTTCCTTTTGTGAATCAGAACCACCATAATGTGCTAAAATATTTTACCTCAATACTTTTTCTGAGGAGTGTATGAGATATAAAACATTTTTAATAGTTTCAATAAATTTTGGGGGAAAATCTGATTTTTTCAACAGATAGGTAATTTAACAGGTGACAAGAACTGCACTGATTTAGACTTTAACTTGAAATCTGGCCATGAGTGTCTTGGTTACATACATGAGGAAAAAAACTGAGTAAATCAATCAATTGTGTAAAGAAGACAGTTGATCTATTGCTGAAGATACTTTAGAAGTGTCTTGGAAACATTTTATCTAAGAATATGAAAAACTGGGTTGATGGAAGAAACGGTTTTGTGTAAACTGGTTCTGAAGGAAAAACACAAGGGAATGATACAAGGAGAATTTCAACCTTCAGAATATTTTGTGTTTTAAATATCTGAAACAATATTGACAAAATGTTAAGATATTCAATCACTTCTAGCCCTAAGGTCGTCCATTGGCATTCAAACTTAGATTAATGAAAAGGATATAACTGGTCACCCAGCAAATGTTAATGAAATATTTACAGATGTGTCTAAAAAAATGGTGACAACTAACACAAGTCAAAATGTTAGTACTAAAATCACCTGGCATTATAAACATTTGGACTTCTCAATTTGGGCACTATTAACATTTTGGGCTGGATAATTCTTAGTTTTAGGAAACTGTGCCGTGCATCATAGTATACTTAGCTGCATTCCTGGCTTCTACCCACTACATACCAGTAGTATTCCTATGTGTGACAACCAAAAATGTCTCTAGTCACTGCCAAATGTCCCCAAGGGGATAAAAGCACCCTCCGCTGAGAACCACTTATCTAAACTGTTGAACTGATGGATTTCATAATTTGCTCCTCCCCAAATTTCTTGATGACTATAACATGATTAATAAAAGGTAATTTCAACACCTGGCTTTAGGCAGGAGGAAGACAAAAAATAAGGTAACAGTAGTTTAATAAAAAATATTACTACATGTTACAACATGAATGAACCTTGAAATCATTATGCTAGGTAAAAGAAGTCAGTAACAAAAGACCACATAGTGTATAATTCCATTTTTAAGAAATGTCCAGAAGAGGCAAATCTATGGAGACAAAAATAGATTTTCGCAGTTGCCTAACACTGGGGTAGTGGTAGTGGGTGGTGGTATATGTATGTGCAGGATAGGGAAAATAGGAGTAACTGCTTATAGATACAGGGTTTCTTTTTGGGGTGACAAAATTGTTCTAAAATTGGTTGTACTGATGCCGGCACAACTCTCTAAATATACTAAAAACCACTGAATTGGACATTTTAAATGGGCTAATTGTACAGTATATGAACTGTATCTCAATAAAGCTGTTAAAAAAAAAAACCCAAAAGCAATAGTATACAATACAGAATTAGGTTGCATTGACAACTGATTTAAGATTCTAGTGCAGAAATCCCTTTGCCTTCCAAGGAATCTCACTGAAATTTTCAAGGCAAATCTGCATCTCCCTAAAGACAATATAAAACCAAAAATCTAGCATTGTTTTAATAAGAACGACACTGATGACTGCCAAAATAAATCACTGTATCACTTACTTTACTCATTTGTTTCAAATCTAAAAATACTGATATGAAACAACATTAAAAGACAAAATAGAAGTTTTATTTACTCAAATCAACTTGAGGAAGATGATAGCTGGAATATTGGCAAATAATACAAAAAGTTTATAAAAAAATCTAGCACAGACTTATTTCTGGCAACAAGGGGGAGTACTAGATATTAGAAAGGAAGGAAGGAATCCAAAAATGCTGGATAATTTTTAAAAAATTCTTTTCAAACGACTGAACTAAAAAAATAAATAAAAAGGTAATCCTCAGTTAAAAGATAAAACAGAAAAAAAACTGAACGCTACAAAGGAAGACAAGAAATAAGATGTTTTTCTTGGCCTTTAGTAGAGACTGAGGAGGGTTATTTCCCTAAGGATTTGCAATTTAATACCAGCTTAAAAAAAAAATACAAACACATATATACATAATTTACATACCCATTAAATGCAGAGAAAGAGATCCAGAAATACATATATTCAGATGCTAATAGTGGTAATCTCCAGGGACTGGAACTATGTTTGTATTTTCTCATTTTTTCCAGTTTTCTACAGTATGTAAGTATTGCTTCTAAAATAATATAGAGCTACTTAAAATAAATTAAAGTGGTTCTGGGTTGGTTGCGCAAATGAAACAAATCCTCTCTGGAGCAATACATCCTTGGCCCAGACACAAAAGTATTCCCACAGATAAATCCCCTTCCACCCTAAATAAGGTCACAATTAACACACATACACACACACACACACACACACACACACACTCCTGTCACTGCTGCCACCACTACCATGAGAAATAGCAAGCTGAAAACAAAAGGTATATTCAGATTCCCACAGATCTGACTTCAGATTTTGGAATTGTCAGGCATAAAATCTAAAATAGAAAAGTGTTTTAAATTCTAAAGAAATAAAGGAATTAAAAGATTGATAAACAAAATGAAAAAGCAAAGATAAAAAGATTCAAACAGACCTTCTCCAAAGGAAAGATACAATTACTGAGTCAAAAGTTAATCAGTGGGTTAAACAGAAGATCTGACACATATTAGAGGCAAATTAGCAAACTGGAGAGACAGTCCTGAAAAAAATACTCAGAATGCAGCACAAGTTTGATAAGGTAAAAAGAAAGTTTAACAAACATGGGGGATAGAATAAGAAAGTCTAATAAACATATAATAGTAATATCTGAAGAATAGAATAGGAAAGAGACTTCAGAAGAGAATATTAGCAGCCAAAAGAGAAAAAAGACAGTTTAACCTAAGAATAAAAATTAGACTGATAGCTGACTTCTCCAGAACAAAAAGGAATCCCAAGATAGAAGAATAAAATCTGCAAAAGATGGAGATAAAACTAATTGTTAACAAATAACTGCATACCCAATAAAACTATCTTTCAAGAACAAGGGTAAAATAAAGGCATTCTCAGACAAATAAACACTGAGAAACTTCACCATCAAAAAGCCCTCTCTAAATAAACATTTAAAGGATATACTTCATTAAGAAAATGATACCAAAGATACTTCTGAGATACAAAAGAAAATCATGGGGGGGGAACACATAGCTTGATCTAAAGGAACACTGATTCTATTTATTTAACAGTACTTTTAATATCTTATTTATGGGGTTTTAAAAAAAAGAACTAAAATACAAGACAAGAGCTTAAAAAAATCATAAAGGGGAATAATGAGTTAAAGTATTCTAAGATCATAGTACTATTCCATAAAAGAGTAAAGATATTAATTTTGGCCTTTGCTAGGGTAAGAATGGAAGGTGTGATTTCAAGTGGCCTTCAAAAAAACAGAAGGAGGGTGAAAAAGATTTAAACCAGTAGAAAAAAATATGTGGAAACAATTACTTATAAATGGTATAATTCTCCATAATAATTAAAAAATTTAAAACTCATTTGCATTTAGTCACATAGCTTTCAAGTGGATAAAGGCAAACTGGACAAATCTATCATCATAATGGGAAACTCCAACTTACCTTTCTCAATAACTAATAGATCAAGAGACAAAATTAATCAGGTCACAAAAGGTTGAAAAATGCAATTAACAAACAAGCTTGCTCTGACTCTGCACCCAAACAACTGGACAATACCTATCTTTCTGAAGCACACATCAAACCTTAATAAAAACTGACAACATAATAGGCCAAGACAAGTAATTATTAACAAATGTCAAAGAATCAGTATCATACAAACCATATTCTTTAATCAAAAATAAAAACCAAAAAAAGACTGCTTGAAAAATACTTTATGTTCCGAAATCTAAAGGCATACTTCTAAGTAACTCAAGTGGAATAAGAAACCACAACAAAAATGAGAAAATGTACAAAAATAAACATTTTAAAAAATACAACATACCAAAATTTGTGTGATGCAGCTATAGTGATTCTTAGAGGTATAGTGATAGCCTGAAGAATGCTCATATTTAAACTCTGAAATATGCATCCAATTTAAGTTTTAAAAAGGACAACAAAAAGTATACTTTTCAAAGGTATAATTCAAGTAGCTTAACAAAGTGTTGCATTATTCAAGCTCTCAGAAACTGGGAACTGGTTTTAAAAATTCATAAAATACAATAATTATTTTTAAAATTAGATAATTATGAAGTGCTTGCTTGTATCTTTAATATTGCATAAGAAATAAATTATATCAATACTGCTTTATCTCCAGCAAATAAACCAGTATCTGGCACATAATAAGCATTTAGTATATGTTAGGTGAGTGATACTCACCTTTTGTTATTACACAAAAATGTGAATACACAAGCATTTATTAAAATACTAAATGAAAAAAAAAAAGGATCACTTACCTGGTAATAAAATTTTATCTGTCTCACCAAAATGGAAAGATTATGAATTCTAAGTGAGGCATCATTGTTGACTTTTTTATTTACTCTCTGACTCTCCGATTTAGGATTACTGTAAGAAATTAAAAAAAGATGCTTTAAACTAAAATTATATTACAATATACCTGTCAACCAACAGATGACTGAAAATAACCATAAAAAACATTTTTTCTTTAAGAAAATTGTGTAACCATATGCATTAACAGAGACAATCCAAAAGGAAGATGATTTTTTTGACATGTGTTCTATGCTTCTAATTAATATAAATGCATTTGATATTTCTAAGACAATGGCAAAGTAAATCTGAAACATAAGTCACATATTGCCCTTCATTCTCATTTTGTTTCTCTACCTTCCTGGGATGAATAACCTCTTAGTTCCTTTGAACATATATATTTCCATCACCCAAAATAAATCTATTTAAACCAAAAATGTAAAATATGAGCTAATAACCAAGAAATGCTGTATCTCCTCACTGAATAACGGGGACTATATTTGAGCGGGCACTGTCCCACAGGAACTAAGGAATGCAGTCATGACACGGGTTAATACTCTAATCTTGGGTAAACTTTACAGATTCAATGAAAGCAAATGGTTGAATGATTCTGAGGTAGCAGAAACTGAGGAAAAATAGACCATGGTTAAGAATGTAAAATTCAATGACCCCAAAAGCAAAGGCAATATAAGCAAAAATAAACGAGTGTGACTACATAAAACTAAAAAGCTTCTGCACAGCAAAGGAAACCATCAACAAAATAAAAAGGTAACCTAGGGAATGGGAGAAAATATTTTCAAATCATATATCTGATAAGGGGTTAATATCCAAAATATATAAAAAACTCATACAACTCAAAAGCAAAAACCAAACACTCTGATTTTAAAATGCGCAGAGGAACTGAACAGGCATTTTTCTAAAAAAGAACTACAAAGGGCCAATAGGTACATTAAAAGGTACTTAACATCACTAATCAAAAAAAGTTAAGTTCCCTCCTATTCTTTACTCAGTATCTGAATGGGTGCTGACTTACCCAATTTTTCCTACATCTATTCTTCTTCTTTAATATGTTAATGTAGTTAGTTACATTGCTACATCTTCTAATACTGAGTCGTCCTCACAATAAACAGTATAGACTGATTAAATAGTATAACAACCATTCCCCCTTTCTGGTACATACTCTATCATAGGCCTTCTAATATTTAATTATCTTTATACTTCTCACTTTCTCACTTGACTTAAGTACCTTGACAGCAGAAATCATATCGTATTCACATTTTTATCTCTAAAAATTAGCATATATTCTAACAAAGTTGTTTGAATAAATAAAAATAATAAATAATCTGAGACTAAGCATCGTGTTTCAAAAACAGTTGCTTCCTAATAAGAGTTATGAGGTGACATTCTCCAAGCTAACAACTCATTTGGCAGCCCGGAACAGATTCTCCCTAGGAAGGTTTGTGCCCCAGAGATCAGTTGAATAAGAGTTCTAACCTACAATTTGAGATCTACAGAACAAGGAAGAATAGTAGTAAGGCAGGCCAAATCTGACCTGTGACTGATTTATGCTTAGTGCAAGGGAATTAATGAGTAGCCCAAGGCAAATGAGTATAACTAGAAAAGTAGGCCTCTGAGGTAAAAGCACCAACCAGAACTAGCTACTTAGAAAAACAAGGACACTGTATTGCAGAAGTCAGATTATGTGTGATGGCAAACAAAGACAAACAGCAGCATAGTCAGGTAGTCATGTTTAAAAACTCAGAATGCTGAAGGGAAAATCTTGTTTTTTTAATCAACTCTGATACACTTAGTAAGTTAAACAAATACTCATTGAATACCTACCGTGGCCATATTACTTAATGTATAAAAGCATAGTTTAGTCAATCTATCATTGTAGAGAAAAGTATACAGATAATTGTAATTGGGAGAGGAGAGTAAGAACAACCCTAGTAACAAAAATGTTAGGTAAACCTACAATTATGTAATTTTCACTTGCAATCATAAGAGATTCAGTAAATATTTCTCTAGCCTTCTATCTTTTTGTTTTTATTTTCCTTACTCTATATTTGAATCCCCTTACCTACCTCTCACCTGTGACTGCCTCCTAGTCATACACTGATAACAGACCTAAAAAACACTTTGATATTTTAATAAACCCAGACATTTAATTCTGACAACAAATGTTTAAGAAAGATTTCAATATTGGGATGCCCGGGTGGCTCAGTCGGTTAAGTGTCTGCCTTCGGCTCAGGTGATGTTCCCAGGGTCTTAGGATCGAGTCCCACATCAGGCTCTTTGCTTGGCAGGGAGCCTGCTTTTCCTTCTGCTTGCTCTGCCTCCCGCCCCCCCTTCTTGTGCTCTCTGACAAATAAATAAAATCTTTAAAAAAGAAAAAGAAAAATTACAATATTACTACTAAAAGTATATATAAACTGGGGTGCTGGGTGGCTCAGATGGTTCAGCCTCTGCCTTCAGCTCAGGTCATGATCTCCGGGTCCTGGGATTGAGCCCTGCGTGAGGGGAGTCTGCCTCTCCCTCCCTCTCTGCCTCTCCCCTGCTCATGCTCTCTCTCTCTCTCAAATAAGTAAAATTTAAAAAAAAAAAGTATTTTTAGATTAAATAACTGTACAAATTTATAGTGCAAGCCCATTATTACATGATAATATATCATTTGGATTATACTTTGAAATGGATGCATGATATTCTAATAAACACAAGTGATTTCATTCCCACTTTAACAAATTTTATAATGTAAATATTACCTTTGTCCCTGACAGTTGTTACCACATTTCTCTGCATTCTTTAAGTTGATATATTTCTTAAAGTTTTAAAGGTTCTTCAAAAAATTTTTACGCCCAACATTCTGCACATGGTATTTCAAAATGTATTCAGTTGCCAGAAAAGCCTTTGGCCTCCTTTGTATAAAGCTGTTCTAAGAATTAGCAAGTTTTAAGAATTTAGAATTCTGGTTTGCTCAAAATCTTTTAAGATCTTTTTGTAAAGAAAATTTTATTTATAAGTTTAATATTAAGTTTTTCAGCCTTTGAGAAAGATTCCTTGAAACTATTAAGACAACCCTGAATATAAAAAGAGAGAACAGTTTAGTTTTTATACACTAAGGATATCAGATGAAATTATTTCAGCAATCTGGGAAAAACTAAAAAATGCAACTTAGAAAAGCAAGAGAAAGTATTTTGAAAAATTTGCAGAAAAGTACTTCAACACCTAAAATTAACCTCATATTCAACAGAGATTATTAAAGATAGGGGAATGAAAGTTTCCTGCCATCTTTTTAAAAAAAGTTTCCTGCTTTGTGTTTACAAATCTTTGCTGTGAGTACATGGGATTTGAGGGGATTTCTATGATCTAGTAGACTCATTTGGAAATCCAATAGAATAGCGCAGTTCTTTGGTAGAACAGGCTGATACTAGGTACTCAAAGTCTCAGTTTCAGTTTCTAATCCACACTGTACCTACTGAGAGTTAATTTAGTATGCAAACAAAACTGGAAAGTTCTTACTAGTTTAGAATCTGAATATATATCACAGCCTATCCATAAACTTTCTGGACTTGGGAGACCAGAATAACTGCTAAGCACTTTAAGCATGGACATAGAGAGCAATAAACTTTCAACTACAAGGTTTGGGTTTCCCATTTGATTCATGCCTAATTTGAGTTAGGGTCATAATGACATATGTTAGGATCATGGAAAACAGGCTCTTTCACCCCAAGAATGCAATCTCTTTATGTGAGAGGAATGGACTACCCTCAGGTGAAACTGCCTGAAAAGTCCTAATCTCCGCTCCGATGAAAGATAGCTGATTATTTAAGGATAGACTTACTGAAAATTACGTACATCAAGGAAATTAGTAACTTCAGAAAAAATAGTTTTTTTTTTAAAGAAAAATGTAGGTTCTGCAGAAAACATTATACAGTTATACTAATGTGAATACTGATTACTGATTTGACTAAACTTGTAATAAATATATTAAAAGGACAGGATAAGAAGACATAGAAATGGCCAAAAAAAAAAAAAGTTCAAATCTCATCTACCATTATCCAGAAGTCAACATACAATGTCTCTAAAAGGGATAAATCAAGAAATATGAGGGTGGGGACATAATCACTATAAATGGGACTAAATGACATCAGAAATTGCTTTTTAAAAGTTAAGTTTTTACTCTAAGAAACAGAACTGAGAGGTAAGTTAGGGCACGGATTACCATTTTTCACTATTAACCTTTTATTTATTTATTATTCTTTTTAAAGATTTTATTTATTTGAGAGAGCGCGAGTGAGCACTGCATGCACTAGTTGGGTTGGGGGGAGGGCAGAGGGATAGGGAGAAGCAGACTCATTGTTGAGCAGGGAGCCAAAGGACTAGGGGCTCCATCCCAGGACCCTGAGATCAGGACCTGAGCCAAAGGCAGACGCTTAACAGACAGAGCCAACCAGGAGCCCCCACTATGAATCTTTTAGTATTAACTAATTCTTTTAACTATGTAAAGTATTTTTTAAAGAGAGTAAAGATACTCATAAAAAAATCGTTTCATGAAGCCTGTCCATTTTATTTACTTCTAGTAAAAAAGTAATTGTATCTGTTACTTGGCTGAAGCACTTAATGAGGCTATACATGCAGGATTCAGTGCAAGAGATTCAGAGTCATAAGACATTTGTCAGACTATGAATAAACATAAGAAAATGAAACAATATAAAAAATTTCATCTGTAAAAGGTATGCATTCCATGTAAAGTCAGAAAGTACTACATTCCTGCTTGTATTTTAAGGTTCTTTTTTTTTTTTTACAATAAAAGTCACAGTACAGTAATTTAAACAAACTGGGTATAGTATAAACCTGGAATTCTCTAAAAAGAAATTATAGTCTATTAAATATTTTAAATACTCTGTCTTTCCTTCATGTTTACTACTTAAAATGCTAAACAAAGATTAATTCAGAATATAGAGTCATGATTAATGCAGTTTTGATTAAACTCTTTTTGACAGCATTCTTTTTTTTTTTTAGAATTTATCTTCAGAAAGACCTTTTTCTAAAATAAGAGCTACTGAATGATACACATATGAAATGTGAGCAAGTAACTTTCTAATCATACATAACTATTTCCAAGCCAACATAATGACAGATCAACCATTTGCTTTTATAAGATGAAAACTGAGAAATGCTTTAGAGGCAAATAGCCTAGCAATATATATAGTTCAAATCTGTCCAGCCAGAAGTTAAATGCAACATGGCAGTAAAAGAGGGCCTTAAGCAATTGCACATTTATAAATGACCTACTTATGACAAGATGCATTAATTTCAATAAGCAGGCAACAGTATCTACCACTGTATACAGTAATTTTAAAATTAGGGTAAAAGATGAAGAGAAAGTTAGCAATTCTGCAACACTAATGTTCTAAGACTTTTGGTCCTTGTATAACCAAGGACCACGTCTTTACTTATTCATTGACTAATATCTATGAGAAACAGAAACCTGATAGTTTTAATGGCTTTATGCTCTTCTACCCAGACTCCAAGCCTGTTATGCATCCTCCTGGACCATCTGTTTAGTGTTGGTGCTTAACAACTACATGTGCTCATGTTTTTGATCATGCCATTCTAATATAAAACTAGTTGTAACACGTTTTTTTTTTTAATTTTTGAGATATTTTATATGGTAACATGTAACTGCATAACATTTGCATGTCACTATGAAACATTTGAAAAGTATTTGCATATCTAACTTCAAAGATGCATATACCAGAATGATTGCCTTATGAAAAATAATTAACTGGGTAAGCATCATCACCATATAGGGTTATCCAAATAGTAAGATATCTCTACCTTGAGAATATCAGGCAAATAAGTGGTTTTTAAAAAAGTATCCCTTCACCTTAATTTCTCTCCCTTCTCACATCAGTCACTGCACATGATGGCAAACAATAAAACCTAGTATTATATAATCTTGTATATATCTATAGGATATTTTCATATATATTAACATGACATTTTATTATACAACAGAAGTGTTTTATGCATACTTCCCATTTTGTCCTAATATTAATATTAAATTAATATTAAAAACAAATATATGCGAGGGTCAAGACTCAATACAATAACTTTTACTGCTTCACCAAGAACATTTTAAAGTGAAACTCGATTTCTTTTTCCTCTAAGTACACAGTGTGAAGAATGCAATGACTATCAGTACAGCTTGGTACCACTCCTCGATTTGTGCTAAGGTGTCAGCAGTTTCACCCATCTTTGCTTTTGCACCACCATTTTTTTCCAACACAGGCAAAAAAGGCAGATGACATCTTAATATTATATAAAAATAATTTTGACCTCGCAGACTGGCAGGGGTCTGTTAGGTCTCACTTTGAGATCCACTGTATTAGGCAAACCAATTCCTGTTCTTGGTATAGAGACCTGAGGATTTGGTATTATGGCTAATCAGTGTCTTCATAAAGTAAGAGAACCTTCTTTTATATGGTGGTCAACCACATGGCCAGTAACTAAAATAAAGTTTATAGCACCAACAAGGATCACTGATCTGTCATAGAACCTTCACCCATTGTCCTCAAACCTTATCACAGGGTCAGAGAGGTATGTTTAAATTTGTTTTAGTCGGTATTTTGGGGTAGTATTTGCTCCAAATCCAATCAGTTCTAGAGACTCAAGAAATCTCAAACTGAGCTGATACATAATTAGCTATTTTACTTAATCAGTGATAGATTTGACTAGTACAGCTTTCATTCACATACTATCAATTAAATAGAGAAAGGATTCTTAATCTGAAGCCCATTAAGCCTCCTAGGATAATTTCAATAGTTCACTTGGTTAATCACCAGTGACAGGTATAATGGTCATTTCTGAGATGCAAGAGAGCCCTCTAAAATTTAAAAAAAAAAAAAAACACAAAAAAACCTTTAAAAAGTATTTTCCAAAGTACAATCTCTTCTAATTAACAAACTAAAATATACAGTCATAGAAACTTACCTTAAATAACAAGTTTTAAAATTCAGTAAGAAAATCTTTTTCTTCAAAAGACTTATTTGTCAGAGAGAGAGAGAGCACAAGCATGGAGAACAGCAGGCAGAGGGAGAAGCAGACTCCCCGCTGAGCAAGGAGCCCAATGCGGGACTCGATCCCAGGACCCTGGGATCATGACCTGAGCCAAAGGCAGATGCTTAACGGACTGAGCCACCCAGGCGTCCCTTAAATATATGCTTTTAATGCTATAAATTTCTCCTGAGCACTACTAACAGACTGAGCCACCCAGGCGTCCCAAGAAAATCTTTTTGCATCATCAGTTTCTCTAATATTAAAAATAAAGTCCCTATACAGAATTACTCCAAGAATAAGAATTCCATTAGGAGCAGAATAAAATTACCACTATATTGGTTTAATTTGCCCATTTCAGTGTACCATAAAAGTGCTCCAAAGGGATCACAAACTCCATTATAAGCCGACCAATTAAAGGGGGGAAAAGATAACCCAATAAAAAAGCATTGCTAAAAACAGACAGAAATGAAAGAATACAATAAAAAAGTAGTAGTAAAATAGAAAAGAAAAAAAACCCACATATACAAACCAAGTACTGTATTGGAAAAGCTGTGATGAACTGAAAACCAAGGTAGAGGAGAGGTACACAAGTAGGGAAGTAAGGAATTATTAATAGACAAGACTTTGCAGCATGGTCTACAAATGGCTCAAGAGAAATAAACTGTTTTAGGAACCTCCAATTTAATAAAATAGGTCCCTGGTTTTTAGAAGACAGAGGAATAAACGAAGTAAGACTTTAGAATATTTTGAAAGCAGCCACGAATGCAAAGTTCATGGATAATGGGATATTTAAAAGAAAAATGGGCAGCACTCAATAAATACTGGACTTAATTTATGCATTGCAGAATTAAAACAAAAATAAAAACAAAACTTCTGGAGAACTATACAAAGACCAAAATTCTCTTCCAGAATAAATAACTCAGTAACACTATTTTTCAGAATTAAGTCTAAAACAGAGCAATTATATGAATACTCTCAGATAACAGAAAAATTTATTGAGAACAGCACTGCCCAAAAACACTGGCCTGAGCTCTTTCTATAAGCAAAGACAAAAACTTTGAATCGTTATAGTTAATAGAAGTATAACACAAAAATGGCTAAATTCTAACAACTGAGTAGTTAAAATGCAACTTAATTTTTTGGGAATTGCTAAATCTCCTAGATAAGTTAGATCCTATAAATGCAGACTTTAAAGCATTCCGATAGTCCAAAAGAACTATAATAACACATCCTCAAAACTATTTCACTAAATAAAAAAATGAAATATGTACTAACAGTAATGAAAATGTAAACAAGAGTACAAATACATAGCTATTGAAATGTTTCTCATAAAAAATTAGGCATCAGTGTCAAAACACATTGCTATATTGCACATTTAAATGTTTTCAGTTGCAAGTAATAAAATAAATGTCCTTATTTTCTCACACAAAATTAAGTATCCAAACTTAACATCCTCTTTCCTAGAAATACATAATTTTAATTCTGTCTGCCTAGCTTTAACCTTGGCATATCACCTGTCATTCTTCCCTTTCACGCACTATTACCTAGAATTCCATCAATTCCTTGGCAAGTTCTTGAATTTGCTTCCTTCTTCTCCACTCATATCCTACCTGACTAGGACCTCACCACCATAGGACAGAATGCTATCCATCACTATCCATCTATCTTCTACTAACACCTACTTGTTCCTGCTTATTCCTCATCTTTGTTCCAAGCACTAACACAATATAAGTTTCACTGATTTGCTGATGTATTCTCAGTATGGGCAATAGTATATATAGTGTATGCTTAATAAATATTGGATGAACAAATAAAGTCCATATTCAATCTATTCTACAAACTAATGGCAAGGTGATTTTCCTAATATTTTTAATTCCCTAATAAGTACTTTTAAATGGCTCTACAATGCCTGCCATGTGCAGCCTAAATTATACTGGTTATTTTTCAAGTTTCCCATAATCTAATCTACTCTGTCTATGCAAATTTATATTCTATTTCCCAACCTAGATGGATCCTCTACCAAGGCTAGTCTCCTCACCACCTCCCAAATCGTAAACATATATGTTTTTTCCTCATGTTGATTCCCCAGCTTTAAATACCCTCCTCTCCTCATCTATGGCTGCCCAAGTCCAATCATTCTTCAAGGTTTGAATTAAATCTAATTTCCTGGGGCGCCTGGTGGCTCAGTGGGTTAAGTGTCCGACTCTTGATTTCAGTTCAGGTCATAATCTCAGGGTCCTGGGATTGAACCCTGCATCAAGACCCGCACTGGGCACCACACTCAGTGTAGAGCTGGCCTGTCCCTCTCCCTCTCCCGCCTTGCTCTCCTGCGCATGCACCTATTCTCTCTCTCTCAACCAAATAAATAAAATCTTAAAAGAAAAAATCTAACTTCCTCACCCTTGATTTCCCTATCTATACCTCTAGAGGCCAAGTCTAACTTTTTTTTTTTAAATAAAGATTATTTATTTATTTGAGAGAGTGAAAGCGAGAGTGCATGGGCAGGGGGAGGGGCAGAAGGAGAAGCAGGCTACCTGCTGAGCAGGGAGCCCAGTGAGGTACTCCATCCCAGGACCCTGGGATCATGACCTGAGCCGAAGGCAGATGTTTAACCAACTGAGCCACCCAGGTGCCCCCAAACCTAACTACTAACTAACTTCTAAACAGTAGGGCTCCCTAATCTACTCACACTAACATACACATTCTCTCTCTCACTCACTCAAAAAAAAAAAAAAAATACAAAATACAAAATACAAAATTCATACAAATTAAAAAAGAAAAAAAAAAAAACCCTAGCTGGGCGCCTGGGTGGCTCAGTTGGTTAAGCGACTGCCTTCGGCTCAGGTCATGATCCTGGAGTCCCTGGATCGAGTCCCGCATCAGGCTCCCTGCTCAGCAGGGAGTCTGCTTCTCCCTCTGACCCTCCTCCCTCTCATACTGTCTCTCATTCTCTCTCTCGCAAATAAATAAAATCTTAAAAAACAAAAAAACAAAAAAACAAAAAGAAAAAAAAACCCTAGCTAATAACAAGAGATTTGCTTTCAAATACATACTTGGGATCATTCACCATTCATTATAGATTCATCTTAATTATATATATTCAATACTTAACACAAAGACCTAAGTTTAAAATAAATGACATGTGGAAATACAGTTTAATTCATTTGCAAAGATTTAAAATATAGAGTTGGAAAAAAATAACTTTCAATTATGAGAAAACTCAACTCTCCATTTTCCCTCAACATTCAAGTTAATGGAGAATTTACTGTGGTTTACCCTTTTTTAACCAGTCTTGGCAAAAATAGGTTAGAGTATTGCCTCCATTGGTTTTTCTCCACAATTTCTCATCCTCCACAACTCCATAGCAATCCAGGTCTTAAACAATGAGTAGGACCCAACACCTAAAACTAAACTATCTTCCTTGGTCCTTTAGCACCCAAGGAAAGGAAATAGTCATGTTGTCAATAATAACACATGAAGTTCACCTTTTTCTAGCCTTCACTAGGAAAGTAAATTACATTAAGATACACCATTGTTTCAAATTTCCTGAAAGACTATGGAGATATTCCACAAAGTTTGATGTTTAAAACAAGCAATATACTAATATAAAATTTTAAAATTGCTAGTCTTCTTCTTCTATTAAATTTTTCTTTAATTATAACACCATTAAAATTAGCTATTTATTTCCCAGCTTTCAAAATACTCATTTCTACCTCTAGTCTTAATCAAGAGATCCCTAACCTTACAAAGAATAAGGAAATAAATTCTTTCTCAACTTTAGTTATTTTTACTCTATTCCATTTTATCCACCCATTAGCAAGGTCTAACCTTGGCCCTAAATCATCATTCAGAATTGCAACCTTCAAAATCTCAAATTCTGAAAGTCCCCTCTGACTTCAACCTCCTATTCCACCCTTTCTCAACTTCTTCTAATCCTACTCTTCCTTCATCCTACTGTGACCTCCAGTCTATCAGCCTTCTCCTGATGACACCTGCTTTCCTCCTCATTTTAATGTTCACACTCTATTCATTTCAACTGTTCACCTGGATAGCCCTATTTCTATCCCCAGTTCTGAGTAAACTCTACAGATCTTTTTGTCAGTTTCTGAGCAGCTAAGCATCATTGGATAAGTTATTCAACTATGCTGATTGGCTCCACTACAAACACGTACTTTCCAAATCTCAAATTAGCCATCAACCTTACATGACAATACTTGCATTCATCTTTAACTGACTCCCTTTGTGATTTCCTCCCAGCAGCCTTGTGAATTTTCCTACTTTCCTCAAATTTCCAGCCTTTTAATGTTGCTGTGTTGCTGTTTCCTAGGATCTATCATTGGCCCCTTCTGTACTTTTTTTCTGACACCCATGTCTTTTTCTATCACAAACTTAAAAGCAAATTCCCTCTCTCTCTCTATTCTAGACTTTTCCCTGAGCACCAAGCCTATGTATATCCACCTGCCCACAAGATATTTCTCACTGTTCACCAGACACTCCAAAACTAACTCAGAACTTATTTTCTACACTTCCCCTCCCCTCCAAGTTTCATCCTCCTGTAATGTCTTACTAAGGGCACTACCATCTGCTCCTTACCCAAGTAAAAAGTAGTCATCCCAGTAATCCCTTTCTCATTCTTCATAACAAATTGGTAACCAAATCCCATTATTTCCATGCTATCTCTCTTCCATATCACTTCAATATCAATGCTGTTTCTATCTCTATTCTGGCCCCTCTAAGCACCAAATTAAATCCTTCTAAAATGCAAATGCTATCTGTTTCAATTCCTTTTATGATTTGGGTAGCCTATATTATACTGTTTTTCAAGCTGGAGTAAGGTAGTGACACCTTTTTAAAAAACAAAATTATCAAGAATCTGAAGATTTGGGACGCCTGGGTGGCTCAGTCAGTTAAGCGTCTGCCTTTGGCTCAGGTCATGGTCCCTGGGTCCTGGGATCGAGTCCCACATCAGGCTCCTTGCTCAGCGGGGAGCCTGCTTCTCCTTCTGCCTGCTGCTCCCCCTGCTTGTGCTCTCCCTGACAAATAAATAAAATCTTTAAAAAAAAAAGAAAAAAAGAATCTCTGTGGATTATTCTACAGATATCCTAAGAGTCCAAAGACCCAGTATGAGAAAGTGACTTAAGAAACTAGTCTTATTCTATGAAAAAAAAAAATCTCTCAATTGTGAATTATCATTGCAAAAGAATTTTATTAGCACCTCTCGAAAAAGAATTTAAATTACTGAAATGAAAACACAAAATTAAAATTCCTAAATTACCACAGACCCCCCCCCAAAATATCTGTGGACCTAGCTTAAGGAACACTAGTTATGATGTTTAATTTTGTGTCAACTTTGATGGACCATAGTGCATAGATATTTGGTCAAATATTATTCTGGATGTTCTACGAAGGTGTTTCTTTGGATAAGATGAACACATTAATCAATAGACTTTGAGTAAAGCAGATTACCCTCCATAATGTCAGGGGGCTTCATCCAATCATTTGAAGGTGTTATTGGAACAAAGGCTGACCTCCTTCTAGCACGCTGCCTTTGAACTCAATGCAATTCCCTGAGTCTCCAGCCTGCCAGCCTGCTACCCTGCCCCATCAGTTTGTTTGTTTTTTTCCTAAGTCTTACATTTATTTGAATAACCTCCAGTGAGAACAGAGTGGGTCAATTACTACCCTTTCCTCGTAATACCAATGGACCAATACAGGGAGAGTAAGCACACCCTGCAGCCAGCCTGCCAGCCACTCACGTGAGGGGCAGGGTGCCTCTCAATGAGGGCGGCCCCAGCCCCGGCCACAGCCACGGCCCGCAGCTGGGGGAGCATCCACTGTTGAGAGAGGGTTTTTGATGGTTTCATCTACTGACATGATAAGGCAGGCAGCCTGAGAGGCTGTGGTCAGGGCACTGATGCGCACCATGGCTGGCTCCCACACGAAGGCCTCGAAGTTGTCAGCAATGTCCTCGTTGTTGATGTCCACTCCGTACCACATGCCCCCCTGGGCATGCCACGCCTGCAGCTTGTTGAGGATGTTTGTGGCATCAAAGCCAGCATTGTCACACAGCTGGCGTGGGATAATTTCCAAGGCCTTGGCATATGCCCCAATCAACAGCTGCTGTTTTCCTGGAATGGTCCTTGAGTAATCCCGCAGGTACTTGGAGAGCTCCATCTCAACGGCCCCGCCACCAGCCACCACTGAATCGTTCTTGATGGCCCTCCTGGCAATCATGATGGCGTCATGCAGGGACCGCTCTGTCTCCTCCATAAACCGCTCAGCACCACCATGAAGGATGATAGCGCAAGTCTTGGCCTTGGGGCAGCTAGTGAAGAAATTGTACCTCTCGCCTCCAATCTGGGTCTCTTCAAAGACCTGGCAGCGGCCCAGCACATCTGATGACAGAGCATTCACACTCGTTTGGATGGAGCCTCTGCAGGCCATCATCGTCCTCTTCAGATCCTCCTCCAGCACTCGGCCAGCACAGAACATGTCCCTGTCGACAAAGTACTGGGTGGCCACATCCCCGACGGGGAGTTTGGACAAGACGACTTTGGCTCCAAAATGATGTATCCTCTCTAACTTGTCATAATGTTCCATTCAGCATCAACAATTGCCTGATAATCCTCAACCATGTGGACTCTGATTTCAGCATTATCTTTCTCAGCTTTCAGCTCAAGCTCAACATTTAAAAGGGCAATCATTGGATTATTGTACTTTTTGGGTTGCATTTCAAACCCAGCATAAGAGAAAGTCTTCTTGAATGCGATGCCAGCTACCAGCTGGGACTCCTCTAGGACACCACCTTGCACCTTCTTGATTCCAATCATTTTAAGCTGCAACAAATCGCCCAGCATTATCACTGCATCCACCACCATCTTAGCGAAGAAGGCTTTCTGCTGGGAAATCAGCTTGGCGCTCAGAGTGGTCATGGCACACTTCTCCAGCAGCTTCCTCTGCTCCACTTTATCTTCCTTCTTCACGGTCATAGCCTCTTTGATCTTGTTAACTGCCAACTGGGTGGCAGTGCGGAAAGCTCAGATGATCTGTGGGTGCAAACCTTCCTCCACATAGGGTTTCACTTGCTTCAGAAACTCTGCAGCCAGGAAGGTCACTGAGGTGGTACCATCACTGACCTCAGCATCTTGGGATTTGGCAATGTCCACTAAAGTCTTTGCTGCAGGATGGACAACATCAAGGAGTTTCAGAATTGTGGCCCCATCATTAGAAATTATTGCTTTGCCTTGGCCATCTACCATCAGCTTGTCCATGCCATGAGGGCTCAGGGTGGTTCCTACAGCCTCCACGATCACCTGGCAGGCACTGATGTTACTTACAAGCTGGGGGATGCCTTGGGAGCTACTGGTCCCCTCTTTCCACAGGATAACTGGTGTGGGCGTCATTTTGGAAGCTTATTCAGTGGCTCGCTACTCCTCCTGTCTTCTCCGCGTCCAGGCGGCCCAGCCCCCAGCAGTTTTTAAACTAGCCAATCCTCCACAATCTCATGAGCCAATTCCTTAAAATAAATCTCTCTCTCTCTCTCTGTATACACACATGCACACACACACACACACACCCCTTGGTAGTTCTGTTTCTCCAGAGAGAATCTGAAGTAACACATGTCTCTACAGGAAAAAAATCCAATCTTCTTAACATGGTATCTAAGGACAGTCTCCCAATCCCCACCTCTTCAAACTCATCTCCTATGTGCAAGAAGCATATAATCTCGGGGTGCCTGGGTGGCTCAGTCGGTTGGGTGGCTGCCTTCGGCTCGGGTTGTGATCCCGGGGTCGAGCCCCACATCAGGCTCCCCCAGCTTGGCAGGGAGTCTGCTTCTCTCTCTCCCTCTGCCTGCAGCTCTGCCTACTTGCACGTTCTCTCTCTATCTGTCAAATAAATAAATGAAATCTTAAAAAAAAAAAAAGAAGCATATGATCTCTGCTTCGGCTATACAAAATAACCTATAGTTATTTGATTCTACTATTTTTAGTCACATATTTATGCCTCTTTTTATGCCATTTTCCTCCTACTCCCATGCTTCTGATTCCAACTTACCAAATTGGTCCTATTCAACTTTCATGCCCTAGTTCAAATTTTCCCTCTTCCTCTTTGTGCCAACATTATTTCAAGAACATAATTCCACTATATAGCACATGTATCACACTGCAATTTATTTGCATGTTGTCCCCCTTATTAGTGAGCAAAGATCATACCTTATTCAGCATCATATCCCCAGCTTCTAGCAGATAGCCTGTGATATAGTGAGCACTCAGAAACTACTCAATGACTAAACTGATCTTTGATGGAACCATCCCTTCAGCCTTCTCACTGAGTACTGTATTTAGATCCTGGCAAAACAGATCTCAGCCCCTAGACCCACTCTGGCCCTCCTCAGGCCACGCCCTTCACCGCTGGGCAAAGAATCCATGGAAACAACAGGATATACCCATATACTTCCCCTTCTAGATGGCACTGTATTCACCTGGAACTCTGGAATTTCTTGCCCAAGTATCTCTAACCCAATTACAAGGCTTGCACAGGAATCTTTCCTAGGTCTGTCCTGAGGATGGACTATGCTACAGATGTATATACCCCTGTGCCAAGGACTGCTGTTTGGAAGAGCTTGGATCTTGGGCATGCATGCATGATGTCCACAGGCATGCAATGAGACCTGTCTGTGGTGTTAGAGCTAGGGATGTGGGGAGGAGGTTGGGCTCCACAACATTCTGATGTGAAACTGAATACCTGAATTCTCAATTCTATAAATTCTAAATTTGAATCTTTCCTTTTAAGTCACTATGAAGGTATATTTTTCAAGATAAAAGATCAGAACATAGCCAACAATTCATTAGCCTGGTTTATAATCTTTAAATATTTAGGCCTATTGTGGTAAATGAATGCTTGCCCTGAGTCTCACAAATGTCAGAATAAAGCTGATGAGTTTCATCAACTTAGTTTTATTAAATATTGAACTAGCAAAATAGAGCTAAGATAGCACAGGAATAAAATCAGATGTTACCTCTTTTTATTGCACTTCACTTTACTGAACGTTGTAGATAATTACGTTTTTTACAAATGGAAGGTTTATGAAAATCTTCTGTTAATCAAGTCTATTGGCACTATTTCTCCAACACCATTTGCTCACTTTTTTTTTTTTTAAGATTTTATTTATTTATTTGACAGAAAGAGACACAGCGAGAGGGAATACAAGCAGGGGGAGTGGGAGAGGGAGAAGCTGAGCAGGGAGCCCGCTGAGCAGGGAGCCCGATGCGGGGCTCGATCCCAGGACCCTGGGATCATGACCTGAGCTGAAGGCAGACGCTTAATGACTGAGCCACCCAGACGCCCCAGCATTTGCTCACTTTCTGTCTGTGTGTCACATTTTGGTAATTCTTGCAATATTTCAAACTTTTCATTATTATAGTATTTACGATGATCTGTGATCAGTGATCTTTGATCTTGCTATTGTAAATGTTTTGGGGGTGCCACAAACCACATCCACGTAATACAGTAAACTAATCAACAAATGTTGTGTTTTGACTGCTCCACCAACCATCCTGATCCAGGAATTAAATTTATAACTTTCAAGGTAGTTTCTTCCTCTATACCACAGCAACTCTCTAAAAGTAGTTAGCTTGGTAATGACTAAATTAAGTGTTAGACAGACATCTCTTAATATCAGCTAAAATCTCAAATATCATTTTTAAATATTGAAACATTATGCTTAGGGTGGGACCAATCTGTTTCACAAATCCTAAAAGAAGGTCAATTGGTGTTCTGAAAGAGTGTAGTTGAGAACTGATGTTCCTTGGGCCACCTGGCTGGCTCAGTTGGTAGAGTGTCCCACTTGATCTTGGGATTGAGTTCAAGCCCCACATTGGGTGGAGAAATTACTTAAAAAAAATAATAAAATTAAAAATTAAAAAATAAAAATAAAAAAGAATTGCTGTTCCTTTATGAGTTTCCCATATTAATACATGTTATAGAGAAAATTTTCAGTTAAAAAATTAAAAAATACTCCCATATGTAGCTACTTTTTGTTCTCTTATCACTTTTTATAGGTTAACTAGATATGAATCTGAGAATTAGACAATCACAATGGACTGCTCTTAAAGACATCAGTCCAATATAAGGCTGTGGGAAAAAAAATCTCAATACGTTGGACATCATCAGTAACATTACTGGAAACCAAACTGAAGTCACTGTATATTCTCTTTTTTTAAAGATTTTATTTATTTATTTGAGAGAGAGAATGAGCACAAGTCGGGGGAGGCCGAGGGAGAAGCAGACTCTCCACTGAGCAGGGAGCCCGATGTGGGGCTCAATCCCAGGCCTCAAGATCATGACCTGAGCCGAAGGCAGACACTTAAGCAACTGAGCCACCCAGGCACCCCAGTCACTGTATATTCTAATACCATATAAAAGCGTGTACTATGACTTGGTCTTACAACCTCAACTCAGGCTAGACATAACATAGGTGGGGAAAATATTCAATAAAGGTAATTAAATAACGAGACGGAGAAAGAACAAAAGAAGAGAAATAGAAGACAAACTAGGGGAGCTTGGGTGGCTCAGTTGATGAAGCGTCCAACTCTTGGTTTCAGCTCCAGTCATGATCTCAGGGTCATGGGATTGGGGATCGAGCCAGCTCCTTGCTCAGGGAGGGTCTGCTGGAGATTCTCTCCCTTTCCCTCTGTCCTTCACCACCACAGTCATGCTAACTTACACTTGCTCACACTCTCTCTCATTCTCTCTTTAAAAAAAAAAAGGTAAAACAAACTAAATTCTACAATACTAAAACTAGAGTTCTCAAAATTTTAAAAGTTAATAAAATTATAAAATGTTTCGTTCACTCCTTTGACATTTAATAAAAACTTGTGACATGCCAAATCTATGCTAGGTGCTGGTGATACATAACAAAAATCTCTAGCCTCTAAATGCTAACTATCTAGTAGCTGTAGCACTTTAACACAATTTGGTAAAGACAGATATGGGATGATAGGGGAGAAAGCAACTAACTATGCCAAGAGACTTCAGAGGGTGTTAAAGAATCAGTAAAAACTTGCTAGGCAAAAAAAAGGGGAAAGGGCAGTGTACGGAAAAATGATTATAATAGAAATAAAACAAAGATCAATAGCTAACAATAATTTAATCTTGCTTTTTGCTAAGCACTGTGCACAAATTATCCTAGTTGATTCTCATAACCCTGTGATTCTTTTTATCCTAATTATAAATGAAAAAACTGAGAAGTAACTTACTAACGATCATACAGCTATATAGAGGTGACACCAACAGAAATTATGCAAAACTAAGCTGTGAATGATCATGATTTGTTTGAAGAAACAGAAATAGGTAGGTATGGCTTAGCAAATGATAATTCTAATGACAGCAACCAACACCGGGGATATAGTGGTCAACAAAACAGAAAATAGATACTATCTGTGCCTTATTAGAGATTAAATCTACTCCAGGAAGAAAACATTATCTTTCATCCAACAGATGTAAGAACTGAGATTTGGAAATACTAAGTAAATTGTTTAAGGTCATACACTAATAAGTAGCATAGTGAGAATTAAACCCTGTCTGACTTAAAGTCTGTCTGACTCAAAGCCCAAATTTATTCTACTTTACCACATTCTCTCTCCATTATTCATATATTCAACAGAAGTATATCAAGTACCTACTGTATGTCAAGCACTATGCTAGGAATAAAGATGAAAGATACAGTCCATGACTTCAGGTTAGTTAGTGGAATCAGACATACCAAGAGCTGTAATCCAGTGAGATAAATGCTATCATCAAAACACATTTAGAGTCTTACAGAAGCACATATGATCACAGATGAGAAGAAACTTGAAGAGGGGCAAGCCCAAAAGTAAGACCAGTCAGGGCTACCCCATTAATTCAAAAGTCAGGGATGCATCTAAGAAATATTTGGAAGATAAATCACAAAACTTGGTAATAAGACAGCAATTATGACTATATCCTAAGTGTGTTTTTAAAGAAGCAAAAAACAAAAACAATAAACTAAACAAAAAATATGAAGTCCAATGAGAAAATCTGAGATGCCCATAACAAAATTCAGAGTCAATGCCATACTTGGGTAAGAAACCCGTATATTTTATAAGTCATTTTAAGGTCATTACAGTCATAAAGTTAACACAATCTACTTTTGAATCTTTTTTTAATTGAAGTATAATTAACATACAGTGTTATATTAGTTTCAGGTATACAATATAATGATTCAACAATCCTATACATTACTCAGTGCTCATCAAGGTAAGTGTACTCTTGATCCCCTTTATCTATTTTATCCCTCTCCCATCCACCTGCCCTTACTTTTGAATCTTAAACATTCATAGAACTAAGGAACACTTCTCAGTCAACTTCCTCTATTAGACAAATGGCTTCTTTTAGGTATACTTTATGGAGCTGCCTCTCAGGAAATACTTAAGGAGAATCTACATGACCATGCATCATTTAATTTTTGTCATTGTTAATTTTTTAAGTTAAAAAATCATTTTCATAATAGAGGACTTCTAAAGTTCCTTCCAAATCAAGATTCTAAAAGAAAGAAAGCCATAACAAGTATATCGTAACGGTCGGTATAGATCTCTATAGTTATCTAATGGGGTTGAATCATATCATTGTTCTGATACCATTAACAATTTTCTCAAT
Organism: Phoca vitulina; assembly: GCF_004348235.1. Classification (NCBI taxonomy): domain Eukaryota; kingdom Metazoa; phylum Chordata; class Mammalia; order Carnivora; family Phocidae; genus Phoca; species Phoca vitulina. The sequence continues at coordinate 38,903,180 of NW_022589715.1, read as the reverse complement.
ATTTAAAACCCTAATATATCCATATTTTCAACTGCTTAGGTAATATGAATACATACTTTTTAAACTTTAGGATTATGAAATTCACAATGTTATAAACTTAAAATTTCATAGCAAGTAATATTCAAAATGGGATACAGAACTGCATGGCATCTCAGAGAAATGATTATTTCTACTGTCACCAAGCCCAAGTCTGATAACTTGCACTGAGAAAGAAAGATTTCATTTGGTTGAAGTACAAAAATGCCCTGTGGCATGCAGAAGAGCTGGCCCATCATTCCCAATCTCTAAAGAGCTTCCCCTTCCCATTAAAGAGGACTGATGCCATGTCACAAGCTCTTACAGAAATTCTTTGATTCAAAGAGCTACTCAATGAAATCCAGGATTCATCTCAAAATGCAGTGAATCCCAAGTGAACAGATTTCAAAATTATAAGGCAGAGCTGGTAAACTGGCACGAAGAAGTCAATGCACACAAGGTCCAAAATGGCAAATCCAAAGACACTAATCAATATTCTTACTTTTAGTAAACACTGTAGATGAAAAAAAAATTCTACCATAAGCCTTCTATAACAAAATTCTATGTCACAACTGAAAGCAGGAGTACAAGAGTGGCAGGCCAAAGGTGTAATTGTAAGTATATAAATAGATTTCTACTTTGGCCAAGATGGAATATCAGGAACCAAATTTACCCTCTTGCCTGAAACAACTGGAAAAAAAGGACAAAATATATTAAGTGTTTTTCAAGGCAATGGACATCAGGCAACAAAGGACAGTAGATCCTTGATAGGTGGGAAACATACAAGATGAATCCTCAATTGCCCCAACTTATTACCTTGAAAGAGTTCCTAGGCCATACAACAGATGGAGAACCCAGGTAGAGCAATGACCTCCCTGAGGTGAGATGGAACTTAATCTAGAAACAGCAAGGTGACTGTCATATACAAAGTAGAGTACCTAAGAATAGAGAGGTTCACAAAAAAATCCAGAGATCTGCAGAGGGTATCCCTCAAGTCTTCCGCTGAGTACTTTTAGTACATACACGTGCGGAAACTACCCAAGAACAGTGAAAAAAACCACCAAAAAGGATTAGAGGGAACACCACCCAGGCTTCACAAAGGTCCAGGAATAGCTCCTGTTTTCACCACCCAAAGTACTCAGAGGGTTCTGCCAATAGAGTGACAAAGCGGTACTACCTGATACAACTTAAAAGCAGGATCTGAAAAGATCAAACTGTTTCCAAGTAATTTAACTATATCCCAGAACAAAGCTCAAGAATACCTAATGAAATACAAAAATACCCAGTACCCAACAAGGTAAAATACCAAATGTCTAACATCCAATCAAAAATTACCAGGCATGCAAAAGCAAGAAAACGCAATCCTTTATGAGGAGAAAAATCAATCAAAACCAATCTAGAAATGATACAGGCAGAATTAGTAGAAATCAACATTAATTTAGTTATAACTATATTCCATATGCTCAAGAAGCTACAGAAAAGACAAAGCATCAAAGCTATAGAAATGGGAGATATAAAAAAGGACTGAATTTCTAGAATAAAACTGTAATGTCTGAAATGAAAAATATGCTGGACACAATTAACAGCAAATTAAACATTATAGAAAAAAGATTAATGAAGTTGGAGACATAGCAAGATAATCTAAAATGAAACAGAGAAGACTGAAAAGAACATCAGTGAACATCAAGCAGCCTGATTTACATGTAATTGGACTTCCAAAAGGGAAGTGGGGGCAGGAAAAATACACACACACACACAGTTAAATATTCTTTATAAATATGTATTTTTTAAATAAATAATGGCCAAAATTTTTCTGAATTTGTTAAAAACTACAAACCCACAGATCCAAGAAGCTCAACGAACTCCAAGCAAAACAAACATGAAGAAAAGTATACAGTTTCATTTAGAAAGGGTTCTCACTCACAAATTCTGTAAACAAATCAGAACAAAGTCAGAAATGACTTAGATTAAGTCCAACTTTTAATTTAACTTACCGGGTACAGTTTCAACTGACAATTTAATAGAGTACATTAAATCAAACATTAACTTGAGTAAAGTACTTAACAGAAATCTTAATGTTTGGTTTTTTTTGAAGATTTTATTTATTTATTTGACAGAGAGAGAGATAGCGTGAGCAGAAACCCAAGCAGGGGGAGTGGGAGAAGGAGAAGCAGGCTTCCCGCTGAGCAGGGAGCCCGATGCGGGGCTCGATCCCAGGACCCTGGGATCATGACCTGAGCCGAAGGCAGACGCTTAACAACTGAGCCACCCAGGTGCCCCAGAAATCTTAATGATTTTAAAGTTAGCAAAATATAGCTTTAAAAACAATGTATATTTTGTTGCTCTATTAGGTAAATAATTCATTAAAATAAATTTATCTTATTTTAGCAAATTATTTTTTAAAAAACTAATGCCTACTTCTTCCTTCTTTTCTTAATTTTCTTTCCCTTTAATTTATATAGGTCATTCAGAACAGAATTAGGACATTGAAAAAACTTTTAAAGAAACTGAGAGGTGGAACTGAAAACAGAAGCAGATTTGAGGTTTGGAATGGAGTAGTCCACCAAAAAAAAAAAAAAAAGAAAAAAAAAAAACCCTGGCAACCACTATTTTGAAACACCATTACTTTCAAAATACACATATGTATTTTTAAATATAAAACTGCACTCAAAGTGGAAACAAGCTAAAGTGTCTGTTTTTAGCACCTCCGCTAACTATTCAGGACTCAAAAAAATCTAAGTATTTTTTGGAAAAAGAATCATTCAAATAAAAAACATTAAAGTGGAAAACAAGGGATGCCTGGCTGGCTCAGTCAGTAGAGCATGAGACTCTCAATCTCAGGGTCATGAGTTCAAGACTCACACCATGGGCATGAAACCCGCTTTAAAAATAAATAAATGAAGTGGAAAACTAAAGTAATGTATTTTCTTATTTTGTAAAAACACCTTTTTTTTAGGGTTCAGAATACAATTTCAAAATTTTCTGTCTAAAAACAAGAGAGGGGAACAAATTCTGAGTATCTACTGTAGTAGCTACCCTTCCTGTCATGTGTGTTCCCTAAAATAGAAGTCAATTTAATTATTCTACCATTTTGCTTAGGGAATAGTGGGATATCTCAAAGACAAAAAATAGTTCTGGGGGAGAGCTGCCAAAAATACATTTATTATCCCTGGAAATAATTAATGTTTACATTCCTTTTTCCTTTCTTAAAGAAAAAAATGTATATACACATTTAGATAATATATATATTTCTTTGGGTGCCTATACAAATAAAACACCTTCAGAAAGTATATAGCAGTATAATACTTCCCTGTAGGATCAACACATACATCAAAACAGCAAACAGACTACAAATATCTCCGAGCACACAGACTGAGAAGTTACCCCTGGAACATTTATGAATTTGACTTCTACATCTTCTAAATAAAAAATCTAAAAAGAAACATAATTTCATACAAAATACAGAAATGATACTTTATTAGCCTATTCACAGTAGACTTATTCCTTAGTAACAATTATTTATTAATAATGCACTAAATTCCCACATATATAAAAGGTAAGAATGCCTTGAAATTGAAAGTTCCAAACTACTCTTGTAATCAGATTCTTTTCAAGAGACAGAAGGTTAAATACACATTATTTTGAGCACAACCGTAACATTCAGAGCTTGTACTTAGAAAACCTACACTGATGTACTTAGAATGCATGTATGCTACAACACCTATAATGATAAAAATGGTTTTTATTTCACTGATCTAGCTACCCTTATGATTTTGATATCAATTCCCATCCTAAAAAAACTTTCCTACTTAATACAAACCCAATATCACAAACATAAAAGACAAAGATTTTCCTACTAAATCATTATTTAGTTGTCATCAAAATGTCAGTTACTGGCATTTCACAACTCCCTTAAAAATACCTTAAAAAAGGGCGCCTGGGTGGCTCAGTCGTTAAGCGTCTGCCTTCGGCTCAGGTCATGATCCCAGGGTCCTAGGATCGAGCCCCACATCGGGCTCCCTGCTCCGCGGGAAGCCTGCTTCCTCCCCTCCCATTCCCCCTGTTTGTGTTCCCTCTCTCGCTGTGTCTCTCTCTGTCAAATAAATAAATAAAATCTTTAAAAAAAAAAAACCTTAAAATGATCTCCTAAATATTAATCTGTTAATTCACAAAATAATCTCATCAGACTTGAGTTACTGTACCCAGTTAAATTACTTGCTACAGCAACAGTTCTCACCAATCAGAACTGTTATTTGAAATTTTCTCTTCTGAAATCTGTTATTATTTCACCAGTTTCAAAATTTGAGCTACTAATTTTAGACACAGAGGTTAATAAGAAACATTTCTGCATCAAATACACATAACTTCACAGCAGAAGCTTTATTCCCCCTTAGGAAACTATTCTCATATTCTCTCTCTTTTCACCAAATTATTGGAAGACAATGTGGTTTGGATTTCAGCACTGAAGACAATAAGTGACAATATACGGTTTGCAGAATAAAAATTAAAGTTTCACAATTTTAACAGGTATAATTATTAGGTTGTGATAAATGGGCTGGTGGGCACATAAGACTATCACCCCTCTCAAGGTCCAATTCTTAAACCACCTGAATTCTTTTGGCCAAAGAACCAAATTAGGAGCCTCAAACATAAAGTCTCCAAGTTCTCAGTATAACCTTTTTCAAAGAAAACAAGTTACCTAGAAAAGAGGAAAAGGACACTTACATTTGGAGCATGACCTGGTTCAAGAATACCCCATCCACCAAAGCCACATATTCATCCAGGTTGGTCCCATTTCCTGCAGCCAGAGGTCCAAACGTTTTAACCTAGAACAGAATGATCATAAGGACACGAACGCCCATCTCCATCTCCGCAGCCACAAATAATGCAGCAAAATGTAAAATAAATAACACCCTACTTACCCAAGTGACCAAGGGGCTGGTCATAAACTGCTCCAGAAGGGGAGTAAAAATCTCGTTCTCCATTTTACAGATAATGTATTTGAAAAAGGGAACTACCACAAAAATACGCCTAGGGAATGGATCACTAAACGTTGAAGTAAGTAGAAATCAATGAAAGTCCATTTTGGCACAGGAAGAAAATCCCATCGTGGAGGGGAGAAAAACTCTCCTTCCTCAAAAAACACCCCAGAGGGGAACGAGCCGAAAACCCGAGAAACGGCTTCGACAGCAGCCACGAGCGGCAGCTTGCGCTGGAAATGTCTGTACCGGGCGAGGAGGGGCAGAGAAAAGGCATCTGGAGGAGGAGGAAGGGAAAGGGGGCTGGAGCAGCAAGACAAAAAGCCCGTCAAGGTTGCCCAGCTCCTAAAGGAGCCAGACCAGCGAAGCTGCCCGCAATGAATTAATCCTAACGTGGGCTAAATTAAATACCTCGTTAGATACCACGTTAGGGGTTCCGAGCGGCAGCCAGGCTCGACCTCCGCGTTCCGTTCAACACGTTCCACCCACCAGTGGGCATGGAGCCGCTTCGATCCGCGGAGCCTCCCCTGCCCGCAGCCCCTCACCAACGACAGGCAGGGCTCGCCCCTTCCCCCCGAGCAGACACCATCCCTCCGCCGCCCTCAAGCCTCGCCTCCAGCCCCCTTCCCCTCCCGGGGGGTGGGGGCTTGAATGGGTGTCCCTAACCCCCCAGTTCCCTGAGCCCCGCAGCCTTTTCAGCGCGCCTCTGGGAAGCCCGGGCACAAAACCACTGCCGCGCTCCAGCCTCCTCCTCCGCCCTCTCTGGAGGAGCCGGAGTAACGGCCTCCCAACCGCAGTGCCGCATCACACCCCGCTCCTCGCCGCCAACCAGAGCCACGAGCCCGCCGTCAAAGGGAGCGCGCTTCTCCCTCCGCGCCCATATCCTTCCGCCGACTCGCCGCCCCTCCCGCGCCGCAGCCTCTGGATTGTGGGAGAAGAAAACCGCTGCATGAGCGCGCTCCCGAGCGCGCGCGCCCCCCGGGCCGGCCCCGCCGCCGCCCAGATTTTGGCGGCGGGCGCGGGCGTGGACGCGCGCTCGCTGCAGCTGCTGCGGTGACCCGCGCCTCTCTCGAGCCCAGGACTGTTGCCAGGGCGTGGGGGGCGGGGATGGGGAAGGCAGAGGAAGGGGTCTGTCTGCTCGGTCGCTCATGCCTAATTATGGTTTATTTCCTCCCCTAGTGCCTTCTTTGATGTGTGAAGGAGAGGGAACGAAATCCTTCTCTTTTAAAACATGAGGGATGCAGACTGCCTTTTTCGGACAGTTTGATTTGGTTTCTTAAGCGTGCTTTCGCCCGCAAAACGGAGTAGGCAAACTCAGTGCAGCAAACAGCAAAAGAGGGACTTGAGCTGCAAACTTGGTTTTGTTTGTTTTTTCATTTTTCCTCTTCTCCTTTAAAAAATCCAGGTCACTAAAGCATGAATGCTCTTCAAAGTTGCAAGTGAATGTAGTAGGATTTTAAATAACCAAAGCTGTGTTTCAACATGGTATTCCCTGACTAGAGCAAACGTGATTCAGACATTGTTGATTGATTATTTGGCAATTGAAAAAAAAAAAAAATCCAAACAAAATCAAGAGCTACTAAAAGGAAACATTTGAAAGTCATCCAAGATGGGTGACAAACAGATTACATATTTGTCATAAATCTATGCTATGCACGACTGGAATCATCAAAGTAATTTTAACAGTTCCCCCAGCAAAATCAAATGTTAACTCCTCATTTTGAAGGAACATAAAACCCTTTTTCCCTGGGACAAAATGGGCATGTAAAACAATTTTTTTAAATAAAATAAATATAGTATTAAAGCTTTGCAGTGTGTGCTGTTTACATTTACATACATCTCTACTTTGAGTACTTATATGATATTTTAAAGTAGCAGTAAAAATGTTTTATAACACTAAATTAAGAAACAGCAAAATTTCTTAATTAGGTCATTGAGAGCCTGGGCTCTAGAGTCTTCCTGACTGCTTCAAATACCTACCAGCTGTGTGAGCCTGGCAAGCTAGTGAACCTCTCTGTGCTTCACTTTCTTCATGTATAAGGCACGGCTAATAATAGGGTTAAATTAAATGGCAACCTATAATAAGTGCTCCATAAATGTTCTTGATGTTGTTTTCATCATTATAGCCCCCAAATGAAGAATCTTTAGGAAAAAACTTGAAATTTAACTTTTCCTATTTTAGTTAGAGGAGAAAGGATCTTGCTGTAGAGACCAGAGAAAGGCCCTTCCAAAATCATCTTAATTAAAATTAGGATGCATTCATGTGGCACTTTGCAAGGTGTGTACAAAGTAGAACTTTGCATTGCCTGGGCCAGTACACAGCTTTGGGGCATCCTGGTTGCTAGCAGTCTTTTCCTTCTGCTCTTGATGACTCTTTCTTAATCACAATCCTTTATTTGGAAATGCAGACCAAGAGAGAGCTGGCACCAAGAAGAAAGCATGGCTTTCAGAGCTGCCCAATGCCTGACATGCCCACTTTTCTTTGTAATCCCTAGGAAGCTCGACCAAACAACATGGAAGTGCTCATCCGTATACTGGGGTTTATCTTCAGATAGACCCACCTGCTTCATCCATAGATGAAAAACTCATAAAGTATTAATACCAAGTACAATAAGCTAGGGGCATTTTGGACAGTGATGACCGAAGTGTTAGCACATTAAGATAGAATTGTGTATTCAGTTTACATGTAAAGCTAGCCCTCACAAATCTGGATTCCCCTCTTACAGCCAAATGGCCCCAGATGCTTCCTGGTCTATCTTTAGCTTTTACACACACACACACACACACACACACACACTCAACAAAGAAACATGAGGAGTTAATTGTAAAAACAGGAAGCTTTAGACCAGACTGAGGTCTGGAGTAACTTATTTGAAAACCTACCAATTCACAATTCCCTAGTTTAACAGCAGCCTTAGAAATGCTTTATAATATCTCAAGAGTACAATCAGGAAACTTCTTTGTCTGGCAAAAAAAGGGATTGTACATTATACACAATTTAATGGTCTTCAAATTGCAACATCCTGTAAGATTAAATCCAAAAGTTTCCTCCTATCTTTCCTTCCTTTCACTTAGGAAGAGATTACTCAAGATTTCTTCCAGGTATTTTTTTTTTTTTTTGGTACTTGGTAGTCATTTATTTATCCTGAATTCATCTTTTCTTCAAATGTTAAATCCAGCAGGAAAGGACTTTGGAAAAAATCATACCTATCTAACTAGGTCCCAAGTTATTTGTTCTGCTCTCTTCTGATCAGAAGTTAAATGTTTGGAATGGAGCATGATCCCATTTAGAAGTCACTAGAGAAATATTCTCTCTTGTGTATTATAATTGAGGCTTCCCCTGCAGGTTACACATACCTAATACTATCTGTATACAAAAAGCACCCATGTTTACCTTCATTTTGATCTACTATAGTAAGTGATAGACTCACCCCAGAAATATATTGGGTGACACATATTTACAGAGCTAATCACATCCATAAGCTAGTATAATAAAAATAACACAAATACAACAGCAGAATGGCACCGTTGTTTATAATAGCCAAAAAATAGAAATAACCCAAATGTCCATGAACTGATAAATGAATAAATGAAATGTATTATATCAATACAATAGAATATTTTGGCAATAAAAAAGAATAAAGTATGATACATACTACAACATGGATGAATCCTGAAAACATTATGCTATGTTTAAAGAAACCGGTCACAAAGTAGCACATATTGTATGATTTCATCAATATGAAATGTCCAGAAGAGACCAACCTATATAGATAAAAAGTAGATTAGTGGTTGCCTAGATCTGGGGCAGTTGGGAGGAAATGAGGTTAGTGGCTTAGGGATGCATGGTTTCTTTTTGAGAAAATGAAAATATTCTAAAGTTGTGATAGATGCACAGTTCTGTGAATATGCTAAAAATCATTTAACTGGATATCTTACATGGTAAATTGTCAATTCTCAAAAAAGCTGTTTTATTTTTTTAAAAAAGATTGGCACCATCACTTCACGAGTATTTAGGAAGAAATGCCATCAAGAAATCCAATCTCTCATATACTTTCAACAGGGTCTCTAAGTCCTCTAAGTCCTCTTGAGGGTTTAAATTCTTTGAGCATCAGTAGAGCATCCATCTCCTCACCTGTAAAATGGTCATACTGGTTTCGTTTCTTACTGGGCATCTGCTTATGGTTCCTCTCAAATGCCCTACTGCTGTGGGGCAAACAAAGTGAACCACCACCAATTCACCATTATATTCCATGCTACCACACCTATCTGAGATGTTCTCTTCTGCTTCCTCACCGGGTCAGCTCCCATTCGTCCTTCAGGATTCAAGTGCCTCTCTCCGTGAAGCATTCCTCTTCCTCGGGTTGAGTTGACCACTTCCTCTTTTGTGCCTTGCATAGTATCTAACCTCCCTTTATTTCTGTAACTTGCTCTGAAAGACACGTATTTGCTGACATGTTCTTCTGAGTAAATGGGGAACTCTTGGAGACTGGCATTTTTAAATTCATCCTTGTGCCCCTGGCATTTAGGACAGCGCCTTGCTATTATGGGCACTTTCAGTCAATATGTCAAAGACTGTTCTTTCAACCATGGTGACTGGTTTAAATTCTTAACAATTGGCAAGAGCTCACAGCAGAGCAACTTCCGAGAAGGACTATTCTAATTAACTTAATGACCTAGAGGAGGCGTAAGCAGGCGATTACTGCTTGCTAGTGAATTTGAAGAACTAAAAAGACATTGAGATCATAAAATAAATGGCTTTCAAGATAGGTTTTTCCCAGTCTATATAATTTTGTTTTCAGAGAAAAGTTTAGGAGAATACGTAAGCATCATGTATTCTTCTATTTCTCAGCAGTGTATAATGGTATTTATCCTTTTCAGCACCCAAACTGTGTTTCAGTTGTTATCATTTTGATGCAAATCTTCTAGAAAGTTGTCATTGTCTAAGCTTTATTGGACAGCATATTCTGAACAGAAATTGACCTTTTATTAAAGAAATACATCCTCACAATCAACCTAAGTGACTGTGTTGTGCTTTTATATAATTATGCATTCACAGGCCCTTACGAAGTGTGTGAGTGTTTGACCTACATGCACAGGCCCAAGACAACTATGTTTTGAGTTTTTAATTTTACATTGAATAGCTCTTGGTTTTTGTTGCTGACAGTATCTCTATCGATAGTCCCCATTTTAATTTGCTGCTTCTCATTTTCTATGTGCATGGAATTCACAGATTGTTAAAACAGTCTAAAAAAATTAATAATTTTTGAGTAAGAACCTGATGGGCTCTCTTATGAGTAAAGTCCATGAATTTATGGTATGGCTAAAAGTGTCTCTTGGTGTAATGTTTCTTCTTTCAGTTTCTTGGTCTTAGGTGAGGTGGTGCTATCCTATTCCTTTAACTAGTTTGCTGTGATAGGACATGAAAGTTAGTGGTCACTTACCGGGTATTTCCAGGGTATGACTGTCCTATCAGTTCCTTGTGTTTGCATGGTTCCTCCTTTAATTCCTTAATCCCATGCAATAGGTGGTGACTCATTCGTACTTCCAGTGCTCCTGATGGAAAGCTACTAAGCAAATGGAAACCTGATAGAAGAGAAAATAACAACAAGTATAGAAAAGGAAAAATATTATAAAATGGACCTTTATAAGGTGAAAAAAATCACTCTCTTATTCTGACTGTAAGCCTACTCCCAACCTCTACTTTCTACCCATTTGCATCCTAGAGACAGGCATCAGCAATAACTGGTTAAAATAGAACCTAGCCTATGTCAGAATAAATGATGGATCATTAATAAAATAGACAGAAACCAGCAAGTAAGTTTCTACATAAAGTACTCGTGCTTTAGGCTACTGAAAATAAATGTGGGCTAAAACAATTAAACACTTCTAATCCTAGAAAAAAATGTAGATCTGCTCTCATACCAAAAAATACAAAGTAAAAATGATGATAACCATTACAAATAAAGAAATATGAAGATGTTTTATTTCCTTCTATTGAATGACAGTAGGAAGTTATATAAAAATGCATTTACTGATATATGAGATTTATATTTGCTATTCTTTTATTGAAAGTTAAAATTCACATGAAACTTAAAAGATTGCTTAATGTAAATGTTTTTATTTCCTAATTTTCAATTAATATGTGTCAGTTGAATGTTTTCTTTCTTTTTTTTTTTTAAGATTTTATTTATTTATTTGACAGAGAGAGAGAGAGCGAGAGAGGGAACACAAGCAGGGGGAGTGGGAGAGGGAGAAGCAGGCTTCCCGCAGAGCGGGGAGCCCGATGCGGGGCTCGATCTCAGGACCCTGGGATCGTGACCTGAGCCGAAAGCAGACGCTTAACGACTGAGCCACCCAGGCGCCCCTGAATGTTTTCAAATATTAGCTTGAGAAGAGTTCTCAGATTAAATTTTATTTTGTGAAATTTGTAATTTAAATATCTGTCTTTTGTTTCTTAAACTAAAACAGCAATATAAAATATTCAGTTACATGGAGCTAAATATGTCTCATATTTTTAAAATTACCTTATTTTCTTGTTATGAAAATAATACATTTCATTGCTATATTTGGAAAGATCAACAACATAAAGAAAAAACAAACAAAAAAATCAAACCCGTAATTGTACCACTCAGAGATTAATATATCGATGCATTTATTTCACATTATTTTCAAAAACTGTACCACTCTCACATTACCATTAGAAAAATATAACAATGATCAAAATTTGAATATGCCTCTCAACTTAAACTAATCAATAAATGGAATCCAAATGCATCTTTATTTTTTTAAATGGACATATTTGTTTTTTAATTTAAATTTTATTTTATTTTGGGGGCTCCTGGGTGGCTCAGTTGGTTAAGCGTCTGCCTTTGGCTCAGGTCGTGGTCCTGGGGTCCTGGGATGGAGCCCTGCATCGGGCTCTTTGCTCTGCGGGGAGCCCGCTTCTCTCTCTCCTCCCCGCTTGTACTCTCTCAATCTCTCCTTCTCTCTCTCTCAAATAAATAAAATCTTTTAAAAACATTTAAAAAATAAATTTTATCTTACTTTTAAGTAAACTCTATGCCCAAAATGGGACTTGAACTCGTGACCCTGAGATTAAGAGTCACATGTTCTACCAACTGAGCCAGCCAGGTGCTCCCCAAATGCATTTTTAGTAACAGGATTCATCATGTTAGATGTGTAGAACTTCCAGTTTACCAATTTTTTAAAAATGTATTAGTGTTTTTTTTTTAAGATTTTATTTATTTGAGAGAGAGAGAGAGAAAGAGTGAGAGAGAGAGAGCATGAGAAGGGGGGAGCAGCAGATGGAGAGGGAGAAGCCTAGACTCCCCGCTAAGCAAGAAGCCCAATGTGGGGCTCGATCCCAGGACCCTGAGATCATGACCCGAGCCAAAGGCAAGACACTTAACGGAATGAGCCACCCAGGCGCCCCCAGTTTACCAATTTTTAAAACATCAAACCTCAAATTCCCACAACCATGTCTAAACTTGGCTCATACACCCTGCAAAAGAATAAAAAATGTATCTTCTGAGTTTAGAATAAAACTAAGGTTAAAAGTTCTATATTTGTCAGTGCATTCTCACCTTCTTCATTAATCAATATTTATTGAGCTACCATATGTGCAAGATACCATATTGAACATACAAGACACAGAGAAGATTATATCTAAATGAGGCCAAATGAAATAAAATGGCAAATACATCATTTAATCAATTAGTTCAGAGGGGGGCAAACTTTTTCTGTAAAAGGCCAGGCAGTAAATATTTTAGGCTTCGTGGGTCTCTGATGCAACTGAACCCAGAGGGTCTCCGTTGCAACTGATCACTTCTGCCATGCTAGCATAAAGCAGCCACAGGCTATGTGTAAAAAAAAAGGTGTTGCTGTGTTGTGGAAAAGCTTTATTTGCAAAAAGAGACAGTGGGTCGGGTTTGGCCCCTAGGCCATTGCTTGTCCACCTCTCAACTAGTATTCACTATATTTACACTGGATGCAAAGCAAAACAAAAATCAGGACTGAATTCTTTTCCAGTCAGTTAATTAACTTTATAAATAATTAAATTAACCATCCAACTGTATTGTATAATTATGTTCTGGAAGTGCAAAAAGAAGAGTTGGTCTTCAAGTTGCTTGGAAACGGAATTCCATCATTCTGGTGTATCAGATATAGTTCAAATTGCTTTCAATCTCTCGTGTTACCACGGAAAACCTTTCCCCGGATATAAAATTATTTTGGGGGGATTCTCTTGAGTCCCAGCAGGAAACGGGGGGCACTCTGGAAGTGCTTAACTAAACAGAACTTCGTGAAGGGACAACTTAGGTGTGGGGAGTTAAGTGAACCAACAGAGGGTGGTAAAGCAGGCAGGGATGAGCAATTGCAGGGATCCCCTTCAGCCCTAGGCCAGAAGGGGCAAGAGGAGGAAGCTGTTACCAGAATTCTGGAAGACCGTAGTCTTGTTAGAGGAACCACTGGACAGGAGCTAGGTCCATAGAGAAAGGGGCCACTGCCATCTTCATGGGGCAGAAGAAAAAATTGGGAAAGAATATCCAATCTCTCTATTCTTCTCACTTATATTACCAGCCAGTGCTCCTCACTGCTGAATGCCATGAGAAGCAGAGAGCAAGAGAACCCAGATGATGCAGTCCACAGAGGTCAGCCTCCTGGCACAGAGAAAGACAGAGAGATTGGAACTCAAGGCCCCAAAATGAAGCTATCTAGCACAGAGCTGCATGTGAAAAGTGTGGATAACAACTAGAACCATTTTTATAGATTCTCTGATAGTCATACAAGAGGGCAATTCTTTTCAAATTAACAGAAGTTTAAATATTTGGTCGAATGCCTTGATGAAACAGAGGGAGCTGATAAGCATATTAAAAATAAAATGCCTTAAGTTTTGTGGCTTATACTTTGACATATATGACCTGTTAATGCAAAGTATAAACCAAATCTTTTTCTTTCTTTTTTTTTTTTTTTTTACTGACAGATCTATAATATCAGTGCCCTGCAGTGTCTTGCCCATGGTGTATACTCTATAGTAGTTGAAGGAATAAATTTGTGAAAATAATTTTTCATAACTTTCACTTAAATGACTTGATTTGTAAGTAGCAGGAAATATAATTTATTAAAAGATATTATTTTAAAAGAAAATAACAAAATTAGGTTAACATGACTATGGGGTACTTGCGATTCTCTTCTCGGTGTCCTCCACTCAACAACAAAAGATGGAAGCGCTACATACAAACCAACTTTCACTAAAACCCATTCATCAACGTTTGTTTAGAATGTATTCCTATTTGAAATCCTTAGTCATCATTTTGTTTAATAAAAGTAAAATGGACAACAAATCAGAATTAGGCTCTTTGTTCAATTCGCCTCTTCCAAAATCACTGTGAAATCGACATAGTAGACAGCCATGGTACTGGCTGCCATAACGTTAGTAGGTAATATCGGCTCTATCTTCTATATGTCACAAGACATTAATCATGTGAAAACTTTGAGTCCAAATTAGGAAGAGATCGTTTGCGTGTTAATGTCACCTTTCATAATCGCATGCACACCTTCTGTGGAAATTTCCTAGCATAAGTCTAACGACAGGTTTCCAAGTCCTGCAATGGGCATATTTTGATCCCAGAAGGCTTTAGATCTCACCTCCTTTCTTTTTAGTTTAAGATATGGCAATAGTCACTGGGGAGGGTATGTGCTATGGTGAGTGCTGTGAATTGTGCAAGACTGTTGAATCACAGATCTGTACCTCTGAAACAAATAATGCATTATATGTTAAGAAAAAAAAAAAGAAGATAGCAGGAGGGGAATAATGAAGGGTGGAAATCAGAGGGGGAGACGAACCATGAGAGACGATGGACTCTGAAAAACAAACTGAGGGTTCTAGAGGGGAGGGGGTGGGAGGATGGGTTAGCCTGGTGATGGGCATTAAAGAGGGCACGTTCTGCAGGGAGCACTGGGTGTTATGCACAAACAATGAATCACGGAACACTACATCAAAAACTAATGATGTGGGGCGCCTGGGTGGCTCAGTTGGTTAAGCGACTGCCTTCGGCTCAGGTCATGATCCTGGAGTCCCTGGATCGAGTCCCGCATCGGGCTCCCTGCTCGGCAGGGAGCCTGCTTCT
Organism: Phoca vitulina; assembly: GCF_004348235.1. Lineage (NCBI taxonomy): Eukaryota > Metazoa > Chordata > Mammalia > Carnivora > Phocidae > Phoca > Phoca vitulina. The sequence continues at coordinate 38,888,056 of NW_022589715.1, read as the reverse complement.
CCCTCTGACCCTCCCCCATCTCATGTGCTCTCTCTCTCTCTCTCATTCTCTCTGTCTCAAATAAATAAATAAAATCTTTAAAAAAAAAAAAAAAAAAAAAAAAAAATAAAACTAATGATGTAATGTATGGTGATTAACATAACAATAAAAGAAATTTTTAAAAAGATATGGCAATAGTATATCAATTATATTACAGCTACAAATGATTTTTGAGTTTTGGTAATTCTGAATTAGTTACCCAGCTATCTCTGTCTCCTTTATTTTTTCTCTCTTCTTTTTACTATGGCCCTCTCTAACTCACACTTGAGGTGTTTTTTTTTTAATTTAACAAGGGTCATAAGAACAATGGCCATATTTTTCCTCTGGCACAATGTGAAAGCACTTTTACTCATTTCACAAGGGCATATCGAATTACATGGAATTGGCAGAAATCAACCTGATTTTGTGAGGAGCAAATCCTGCCAAACTAATTTCTTTTCTTTAACCAACTGCAGAACCTGACAGATGGTATAGTAATGATTACCTCTACAAAACATCATCTGTGTCTACTTCCCGGTATATATATCATGTGTTTTTAAACATAGTGTGGTGATCAAGTCTGAGGTGGAATCATGAAAGGAATGCTTCCTCTCCCCTCGTTGCACTCTTGAATGCTGATCTCAGCATAAAGGCGTCAATGAGACTGGAATCCGTTATTGAGTGTGCCGAGTACACACAGACTGTAGATCATCCCTTGTCTCCAGAGAAGCAGGAAAGTGGAATTCCACCTGGCCTAGAAATCAAGTGACTTGGTGCTACCAGGATTTCTCCATATTGTAAATAACTCCTGTACTTCTGTACGAAAGGACCCCTCTTGACAAGTACTACAAAAAAAAAAAAACAAAAACAAAAAACTGGGCACTAAGAGAAGGTGAAGAAATTAAAATTCACCAAAAAATTCCTGTATATTTCAAAAATAACCCTTTAGTAACGCCTGATGCTTCCTGAACATGTGAGAAGCACCAGCCACATGCTGCAATGTCAATCTAAAATTTTATCCAGTGTGTTTTGTTCAATATGAGAACTTCCTGCTTAGTTCCTTTTCTTCTGTCCATTCAGTGAATATGCATTTTGAGTATTTATTATGCCCCGGGCACTAGGGATACAAAGATGAATAAGATGTTCCCTTATGACACATGAGCCTCCAGAGACCTTAAAGTCAGCTATTCTAAAAGAGTGCAATGCGTGGTATGTGCCATTCGAAGGAGAAACAAGGTTCAGTTTTAATGGAAAGTCAAGAAAGGCTTCACAGAGAGATGACTTTTCAGCCAGGCCTTGAATGAAAAGTAGACATTTAAGGGGGAGAGGAGGATTCAGGGAATTTTAGGTGGGAAGACGACAGAAGCAATGCATCAAACTACAGAGGAGCATGGTGTGTTTGGGGAGTCATGAATAGCTTCATGTGGTTAAAATACATACTTTCCCAGGGGTGGAGAAGGGTGGGAAATGAAAGTCGAAGTCATATTGTAAGGAAAGCAAAATATCACACTAAAGAACTGGCCTTTATCCTATAGGCAATAGGGTTCAGTTGTAGCTTAAGAAAAAAAAACAAAAAACAAAAGAATGGTATCAGATTTCTCCTTTAAGAGGAAAATTCTAGCAGCACTGTAGTGGGGGTGTTGGAAAGAGGTGAGGCTGTAGGCAGAGAAGCCAGACAGGAGTTCTTCCTACTAAAGTTTTATAGATTCAACTTATGCTGCTTTTGTTTGTTGAAAGTTTAATATTGACTTTCTTGAACTTTGTTGATAGACAAGAGATGATGAACACGATCGTCAATCCAGCAACTTGTTCATGTTGCCCTCTATTGGCAGAAAGGAAAGAAAGTTACTGTCTAGGGCATGATTTCATATTTCATTAGCTGACAGTATTTCAGTTTCTATTGCAACTATGGGCCAGTAACTGTGCTAAGACTAGAAGATTAAAAAAAAGAATCTCAAGAAATTCATAATGTAAGAATAAAAATTAAATTAAATTACCATTAATGTAGTTGTCCCAATGCATAGATAATATTAACACGTGTCATACAAAATATACACATAGCTAATTGACATCTGTATATTAAATACTTATTATATGTCTTGATATATTCAATAATAAACACATTAACAAAAACTATAACTTATGTAAGTTAACTTGTAAGAATATGTCTTCACTGCAGGAAAATCAGACGCTACAGATAATAAGATACAAGAAAGGAAAAAAATTGGAAAAAAAATTTCACTCACAATCTCAACTACCTAGATGCTTCCAAATTGTCACAGCGACACACGTGCGCACGTGCACACACACAAGATCATATCATAGACAATATGTATTATCCTTTTTTCCCACTTAATAAGATACCAGGGCTATATTTACATGTCAATAAAAAAGTTTTTAGAATATAACTTAGATGAGATGGAAACCAATTAAAATTTTTTCCAGCTTTCTTCAGATATTATTGACATAACATATCTAAGTTTAAGGTATACAATGTGATGAGTTGATACACATATATATTGCAAAATGGTTACCATAATACGGTTAGATACATGTCCATCCCCTCACATAATTACCATTCTTTTCTGTGTGGTGATAACATTTAAGATCTACTCTCTTAAAACTTACAAGTATAGGGGCGCCTGGGTGGCTCAGTCGTTAAGCATCTGCCTTCCGCTCAGGTCATGATCCCAGGGTCCTGGGATCCAGCCCCGCATCGGGCTCCCTGCTCAGTGGGAAGCCTGCCTCTCCTTCTCCAGCTCCCCCTGCTTGTATTCCCTCTCTGGCTATGTCTCTTTGTCAAATAAATAAATAAAATCTTAAAAAAAAAAAACAACTTACAAGTATATAATAAAGTGTTGTTGATTACAGTCACCATTTTGTATGTTAGATCTCCAGAGCTTATTCATCTTACAGCTGTAAACTGGTACCCTTTGACCAACATCGCTCCATTTCCCCCACTCCCCAGTCATTGGCAACCACCATTCTATTCTCTATTTCCAAGAGATTTTTAGATTTCACATGTAAGTAAGAACATAGAGTATTTGTCTTTGTCTGACTTATTTTGCTTAGTATAATGCCCCAAACATCCATCAGTGTTGTCATGAAAGGCAAGATTTCTGTCTTTTTTATGGCTTAATAATATTCTATTGTTTAACCATTTGTCTGTCATCAATGGACACTGAGGTTACTTCCATGTCTTGACATTTGGGAACAATGCTGCAATGAACATAGGAGTACAGGTATCTCTTTATGATCCTGATTTCATTTCCTTTAGATATATACCCAGAAGTGGCATTGCTAGACCATATAGCAATTTTATTTTCAAAATTTTAACAAAGATTTATTTATTTTAGAGAGAAAGAGAGTGCGCATGTGCAGGAGAGAGGGGCAAATGGAGAGGGAGAGAGAAACTCAAGCAGACTCTGCGCTGAGCATGGAGCCTGACACGGGGCTTGATGTCACGACCCTGAGATCATGACCTGAGCCAAAGCCAAGAGTCTGTAGCCCAACTGACTGTGCCACCCAGGCGCCCCTTATTTTCAATTTTTGGAGGAACCTCCACACTGTTTTCCATAGTGCTCTACCAGTTTGCATTCCTACCAATAGTGCACAAGGGTTCCAATTCCTCCACATCCTTGCCAACATTTGTTACCTCTTGTCTTTTTGATAACAGCCTTTCTAACAGGTGTGAGGTGATACATCATTGTGGTTTTGACTTGTAGTTCCCTGATGATTAGTGATGTTGAATACCTTTTCATTTACCTGTTGGACATTTGTATATCTTCTTCGGAAATATTTCTATTTGGTCCTCTGCCAATATTTTAATCAGATTGTTTTTTGTTTTTTGGTTTTTGGTTTTGTTTTGTTTTTGCTATTGAGTTGTATGAGTTCCTTTTATATTTTAGATATTAACTCCTTATCAGATATATGGTTTGCAAATATTTTCCCCCATTCTGTAGGTTGCCTTTCATTTTGTTGAGAGTTTCTTTTGCTCTGCAGATTAGTCTGTGTAAGTTCCACTTTATTTTTTCTTTTGTTGTTTGCACTTTTGGTGTCATATCCTAAAAACCATTGCCAAAGTCAAGGAACTTTTTCCTTATGTTTTCTTCCTCTAGTTTTATAGTTTCAGGTATTACATTTAAGTCTTTAAGCTATTTCAAGTTAATTTTTGTGAGTGGTGTAAGAGAGAGGTCCAGTTTCATTTCTTTCATGTGAATATCCAGTTTTCCTAAAACCCTTTATTGAAGAAGCGATCTTTCCCCATTGAGGATTCTTGGTTCCTTTGTTAAATAATAGTTGAGCACATATGTGTGCATTTATTTCTGGGCTCTGCCCTGTGTTCCATTGGTCTATGTGTCTGTTCTTATGTCAGTACCATGCTGTTTTGATTACTATAGCTTTGTGATAAAATTTGAAATTAGGTATCGTGATGCCTCCAGCTTTGTTCTTTTTTCTTAAGATTGCTTTGGCTATTTGGGGTCTTTTGTGGTTTGATATGAATTTTAAGATTATTTTTTCTATTTCTGTGAAAAATGCCAACGGAATTATCATAGGGATTGCATTGAATCTGTAGATCACTTTGGGTAGTATAGACATTCTAACAAGAGTAATTTTTTTTTAAGATTTTATTTTTAAATAATCTCCACACCCAACCTGGGGCTCAAATCCACAACCCTGAGATCAAGGGTCACATGCTCTACCAACTGAGCCAGCCAGGCGCCCCAAAAGTAATTCTTCTAATCCATGAACATGAGATGTCTTTACATTTATTTTTTTTCTTCAATTTTCTTTCATCAATATCCTATAGTTTGGATCTTTTACCTGATCTTTCACCTCTCAGTTAAATTTATTCCTAAATATTTTATTGTCTTTGATGGTATTGTAAATGGTATTGTTTTCTTAATTTGTTTCAGATCATCTTTGTTAGTTTATAAAAATGTAACAGATTTTTGCATGGAGATTTAGTATAATGCAACTTTACTGAATTTGTTTATTAGTTCTAAGATGGTTTTGATGGAGTCTTTAGGATTGTCTATATAAAAGACTGTCATCTGCAAATAGAGATAGTTTTACTTCTTCCTTTCTGTTGGATGCCTTTTACCTCTTTTTCTTGCCTAATTGCTCTGGCTAGGACTTTCAGTACTGTGATGAATAAAAGTGAGGAAAGTGGGCAGCCTTGTCTTGTTCCTGACCTTAGAGCTATTAACCTTTCACCACTGAGTGTAATGTTAGCTCTGGCTTGTCATATATGGCTTTTATTATGTTGAGGTGTGTTCTTTCTAAATTTGTTAAGAGTTTTTTTCATGAAAAGTTGTGGATTTTGGGAAATTCATTTGCTACATAATTTTTTTAAGATTTTTTTTTTTTTTTTAGGTAATCTCTACACCCAACATGGGGCTTAAACCCACAACCCTGAGATCAAGAGTTGCATGCTGCACTGAATGACACAGCCAGGTGCCCCAAGATCATATTTTTAAAAAATCTTTCATTCTACTAGTGTGGTGAATCACATTTATTGGTTTGCATATGTTAAGCCATCCTTGCATCCCAGTGAGAAATCCCACTTGATCATCCTCTATGATCCTTTTAATTTTTTTAAAAAAATTGTTATTGTGGTAAAATGTGAGTAATATAAAAGTTACCATTTTAATCATTTTAAACTGTATAGTTCAGGGGCATTAAGTACATTCACATTGTTGTGCAAACATCACTACTATGCATCTCTAGAATTTTTTCATCATTCCAAACTGACACTTTGTACCCATTATATAATAGCTCTCCATTCTCTCTCCCTGATCCCCAGCTATGGGTAACCATTCTACTTTCTGTCTCTATGTTGTTGACTAATCTGTGTACCTCATATAAATAGAATCAAACAATATCTGTCCTTTTGCTCTGGTGTATGTCACTTAACATAATGTCTTCAAAGTTTATTCATGTTGTAGCATGTATCAAAATCACGTATTGGGGGGCGCCTGGGTGGCTCAGTCGGTTAAGCGGCTGCCTTCAGCTCAGGTCATGATCCCAAGGTCCTGGGATCTAGCCCTGCATCGGGCTCCCTGCTCAGCAGGGAGCCTGCTTCTACCTCTCCCTCTGCCTGCCTCTCTGCCTACTTGTTCTCCCTCTATCTCTCTGTCAAATAAATAAATAAATAAATCTTAAAAAAAAAAATCACGTATCAGGGGTATGAAAGCCCAGCTCTCTTGTCTCAATCTGGGAAAAACTCTGAGGTATAACTAACATCCCAGAGATCCCCCTGCGGAACAGGCTGAAACTACCCTCAGAGGGACTTTGCCTGAAGTCATACCTTTGCTTGGCTTCTTCCCCTTCCTTATCCTGCTTCTCATACTCCCATATTCTTTTCTCCAGGGAGCACTTTCTTAATTAAATCACCTGCACTAGAATCCTCATCTCAGGATCTCTTTCTGGGGAACCCGACCTAAGATATCAAGAGACAACCCATACCCCGAATATTAAAAAAAAAAAGTCCTTCCAAAAAAAAAAAAAAGGAAAATGTAGACTATCTAATAGGAAAAGGGCAAAAGACTTGAACAGATAGTACATAAAAGAACATATCCAGATGGTCAATAAACATATGAAAAAGTACCCCACTTTGTTAATCATCAGGGAAATGTGAATTGAAATCACTGTGGTATACCACTACACACCCACCTGGAAAGCTCAAATGAAATTACCAAGGATTGGTCAGGATGTGGAGCAAACAGAGCTCTCACATTGCTGCTGGGAGTGTAAACTGTATTTTGGAAAACTGTTTAGCAGCATAGACTAAAGCCAAATGTGCCTATTCCGTAATACAGTAATTCCACTCCTAAGTAAATATCCAACAGATCGAACAGATACGCGTGACTATGTGTCCCAAAGGCATGTGCTGGAATGTTCATGACAGCACTATTTGTAATAGCTCCTAACTGGGAACTACCCAAATACCCATCAACAGTTAAATGGATAAATAAGGGGCACCTGGGCAGCTCAGTTGGCTTCTGACTAGTGATTTCGGCTCAGGTATGGTTTCGTGGGTCTTGAGATTGAGCCTCCTGTTGGGCTCTGTGCTCAGTGGGGAGTCTGCTTGAAGATTCTGTGCCTCTTCCCCTCCCCACTCTCTCTTTCTAAAATAAATAAATAAATCTTTAAAAAAATGGGTAAATAGCATACTATACAGCAACAAGAATGAATGATCTACCCAGAATAATATAGATGATTCTCACAATCTAATGTTGAATGAAAGAAGTGAGACAAAAATGGGTGCATATTGTAAAATTCCATTGATATTAAGAACAAAGGTAGATAAAACTAATCTTTAGTCTTAGAAGTAGATAGTGGTGAGTTACCATAGGTAGTGGAGATGGTAACAGGAAAGAAGCACAAGGCAGGCTTTTGAGGCACTAATAATGTTCTATCTCTTGACCTGGTTACTGGTTACCCTTGTGAGTTCCATTTGTGAAAATTCATTGAGCTGTACCACTTTGATATGTGCATATAATTTGACATGTGTATATTTGTATAAAAAACATTTTTTAAAAAACTGTATATAATTTAAAAGTAACTCCTCTTAGTATAATTGAATAAACTATTGTACAGCAACCCAAAGGCATACTACACAGCTAGAAAAGAGAATGAGGAAGATCTCTATGAACTGGTATGGGTTGATTTCAGGATAAAAATTTTAAGTGTAAAAAGCAAAATACAAAAGGGTCTTTACCTTCATGTAAGAAAAACAGGAAAAGAAAAGACATCTGTATGTGCTTATTTGTGGAAGAAGGAGAAAGAGGAGGAGGAGGGACAGAAAAGGAAAAGAAAGGAAGGGGAATGGAAGCGAAGGGAAGGGAGTGGGGAGAGGAAGAATAAACCAGAAACCAATGAGGTTGGTTACCTACAGGGAGTGGGTGGGAGCAAAGTGGAAAGGATGGAAGAGGAGTCGGAACAGGGTAAAAGGATTGAGAGGGTACTGATACTTTTGGAGGTAAACTTCCTTGTATAGCTCTGACTTTTAGAACCATGTTAATGTTTCACATTCGCATAAAATAAATTACCTAATTCAACCAAGATGTGAGAGGCACCAAAATGGAATACAAATAGTAACAAATGAACCCAACTATATTACAGAATAACAACCTAATCACACTGAAGGAATGAGGACAGACAAAAACTCATCCAGGTAACTTTGGACATCAATATTTTGACTACACATTCGAAGGCAATGTTTGACAAATTAAGGCCTATGGACCACATCCAGTCCACTGGCTACTTTTGCAAATTAAGTTTTATTAGACACATCTACGCTTATTCATTTATATGTTGTCTATAGCTGCTTTTGCAGTACAATGGCAGGGTTAAGTAGTTGCAACACAAACTGTATGACACCCAAAACTGAAAGTACTTCCTATATGGCCCTTTAGAGAAAAAGATTGCACACCCCTGCACTAAAGCTAAAAAGAAAAAGACCTATGTATGAATATTGTACTATAGTTAATAATTTTGTTTTTCAGAAGGGAATGAGTTAGAAATTCTGAAACTATGTCTATGTCTATCATGGGATTAAGCCAATAAGTAAATATACTGTGAATATTGAGAGCAAGATTTTATATAGTAATGATGTCAAGTGATTCTTACTTAATCTATTATTTTATTTTATTTATCTTTTTATTTGAGAGAGTGAGAGAGAGAGCACGAGAGGAGGGAAGGTCAGAGCGAGAAGCAGACTCTCTGCTGAGCGGGGAGCCTGCTGGGGACTCAATCCTGGGACTCCGGGATCCTGACCTGAGGTGAAGGCAGACACTGAACCGACTGAGCCACCCAGGCGCCCTTAATCTGTTATTTTAATGAAATTTTTAAGATAACTTATTTTTCTCTTACCTTTTAGCAGAGAAAATTTCAAACATAGAGAAATTAGTATAATAAACCCATGACACAATTCAATAGTTATCACTATCTTGCTGATGTTGTATTATCTTTTTACATCCTGCCCCCGTTTTTTTTTTTTTTTTCTTTTGGCTAGTTTATTTTAAAGCAAATCTTACTTTTTGCCTCATGGCATCCGAGAGAGCAAGATGGGTCACCAGCAGCTCTATTGGAGCCATCCGAGGAAATTTGGCCAGGGTTCTCGTTCTTGCTGCGTCTGCTCAAACCCGCACGGTCTGATCCGGAAATACCGCCTCAACATGCTTCGCTTCCGTCAGTACGCCAAGGATATTGGCCTCATTAAATTGGATTAAGTGAATTTCCTTGAATGGGTCATCCAAGATACCTACCTTAACTGCAGGTATCCAAGATACCTACCTGAATGGCAACTCACTGTACGTGAAATAAAAATACTCCAAAAAAAGAGCAAATCTTAGACATGTCCTTTCACCCATAAAAATACTTCCAGTATGCAACTTTAACTTATAAGGACCTTTTTCATGGGAACTTTTCAAATCTTTAAAAAGTGATATTTAAATATATCCAAATGATTAATCAGTAAAATTTTTAAAAAGAAAAAAATATGGGGAACTCGACCCTCCAGATAATGAAAATGTATTATTTTTTTTTAGAGGTTGGGGAACAGCAGAGGGAGAGGGAGACAGAGACAGAGAATCTTAAGCAGGTTCCACACCCAGTGCAGAGCCCAGGTGGGGCTCCATCTCACAACCCTGAGATCATGACCTGAGCCAAAATCAAGAGTCCAATACTTAACTGACTGAGCCATTCAGATGCCTCCAAAATGTATTATACTTTGAAACTACAGTAATTAAGACTGTATTTGGCCAGAAATGGAAGGATAGGGGATAGGGAAGAAACAATTTTATATGCTGTTAATAGGTGTAAATTGGTACAATTTTTCTGGAATGCATTTTGACCATATGAACTAAAATCCTTTAAAATGTATACCCTTTGGGGTGCCTGGGTGGCTCAGTGGTTAAGCGTCTGCCTTCAGCTCAGGTCATGATCCTGGGGTCCTGGGATCGAGCCCCACATCGGGCTCCCCGCTCCTCGGGAAGCCTACTTCTCCCCCTCCCACTCTCCCTGCTTGTGTTCCCTCTCTCGCTGTGTCTCTCTCTGTCAAATAAACAAAATCTTTAAAAAATAAATAAATAAATAAAGCAAACAACACTTTAAAAAAAAAAGTATACCCTTTTATGCTAAGTGAAATAAGTTAGAGAAAAACAAAAACTGTATGATTTCACTCATATGTGGAATTTAAGAAAAAATAATAAGTGAACAAAGAAAAAGAGACAAACACAAAAACAGACTCTTAACTATAGAGAACAAACTGATGTTACCAGAGGGGTGGCTGGTGGGGGGTTGGGTAGAATAGGTGAAGGGGGGATTAAGAGTACATTTATCATAGTGAGCACTGAATAACACATAGAATTGTTGAAACACTATATTCTACACCTGAAACTAACACTGCAGGTTAACTATACTGGCATTAAATTTTTTTAAATTACTATAAAGTGTATAGTTTTTTATTATATGCAAATTACTCTTACATGATTCAGAGAAAGATAGAGAAAATAAATGTGGAGAAAGTCAATAATTGTTGAACCTAGGCCTCATTTGTACTATTCATGTAATTTTTCTGTAGATTTGATAATTTTCAATACACAAAGCTTTGTTTTTTAACGTGCATCTACTTGACGTGCAAGTTCTAGGAATTATTTCAGAGAACTAAAGATCCATACGAAGATAAACCTACAATGAAGAACATGGAAAGATGTTCACAGCAATGTTGTACATAATAGTGAAGAACTAAAAACAACCAAAAGATTTAAAAGCAGAGGCCTGTGAATCATTGGGGTACAGGTATATAATTAAGTACTGTGCAACCATTTGAAATCCTCTTGGAGAATGTATATATTACCATGCAAAATTTGCATAAAATATTGTTTCGTTTGTTAGAACGCTTTGTTTGCAAAGGAGAGAAAATGATCTGAGCTGCCAAGCCAGTTATCCTCTGACTGTCTCTCTGCTTCCAGCCCACCCTTCCTTAGTGTGCTTTGTTCTGCTGGGGCTGGGACCCTCAAAGCATTTCCTCCTGGTTCCTCCTACAAGCTTTCAGGTTTTAACAGTCCCAAACCATGTTCCTCTGTTCCCTCCAAGCCTAATGGTGGCATCTGCTTCCTGCATTTGCTACCTCCATGATGCCTTATTGTTTTCTTGTTGTCTATTCATTTCATCAGTACCTAGTTAGCAATTCTTTATATAAAATTATTTCTGTAAACATAACTAGTGTGGTGTCTGCCTCTCGGCAGCTGGCCAGAGCCGAAAAGGAGAATGTACAATATGGACTCAATGTGTCTTCTAGAATCTGAGGGCAGAAGTACCCCAGAAAGAGCATGGGATATTAAAATGGTTAGCAACCAGGAACCCAGGAAATGCCTTCTCATATCCTGTCTTGGCTTCTCTGTTGAATTGTCATTTCTCTGCCTGGCAACTGTCTCTGCTGCTCAATCCACCCATCAGGTTACAGCTATACTCCAGTTTGATGTTTTAAACTTGCCTTCACTCAAGACAGTGGCTCAGTCTGAAAAAGAATATTATGCCCCCAGTTTCAAATTCCTGGTAGAAAACATTGGATGGAGCAGGTTTGGGTCCAATTTCTACCCCTGATGTGATCATCTGTGATCAGGGAACGAAGTCATACAAGTAGAGATATGGTTGTCTGGGGCCCATCTTCAAGGAGACGGAAGTTAAACTAGGTCATTGTGAAATAAGCCAACACCCAAAAAGAATTGAAGACAGTTGTTGAGTGGAAACAAAAAAGAGCCATGTATAATACAATCCCAGTTCTGTAAAACAGAACAAAGCTACCTTTACAGAAAATGTCTATTACTAATATGTATCTTAGAAGAATCTGGAAAGATTTTGGTGAACAGGAAAAACATTTTCTTTTTGTTTTTTAACTTTTCATTATGGAAATATTTCAGCCTTACAAAAGAGTTGCAAAAATAGTACAAGGAATTCCTGTATACCCTTAACTTCCCCAAATGCTAAATGTCGCACAATCACATTAAAATGATCAAAACTGAGAAAATAACACAAATAAATACAACTAATCTACAGACCATATTCAGGTTTCACCAGCCGTCCACTAATGTCTTCCTTTCCTTGGACCAGGGGGCGACTCACGATCACACAATACATTCGGTTATCATGTCTCCTCAATCTCTTTGATCTGGGATAGTTTCTCAACTTTCCTTTGCCCGTCGTGACCTTGACAGTTTTTCTCTTTGCCATCAATAAGTATTTTCTGGGGAGATACTTGGACATTATGTAAAAATCCCATTTCTCTATACTCTAGCCCACCGATTTTAGCATCCATTAATGATTCTTGGCTGAAACAATGTTTAGTATGTGTTTGGCAAATGGTGATTTCTCATTTCCATCACTTCTTCAACATTTATTTCTTGAAATTCTACTGTAATGAAGAGCTTTCCCTACTCCACCAATTGGTTTTATTCAATTTTTTATGAGATGGCCTTATGGACATTATTTTTATTCCATGGGTTATATAATATGCTATTATCATTATTTATTTATTTTTGCTTAAATTGTCACAGAGTTGGTCATTGGCACCCCCTTCATATCGGTTCCTACGTCCTTTCAACATGCCCCCGTCATTTTTTGACCACCTACTTTTTGGTATTACAAGATTGTTCCAGGCTCCTCTTGTTCTCTTTCTGTTTCAGCCCTGGAATGAGTCATTTCTCTAAGGAGCTTTGGTTTCTCTTTATTTTTTGGAAAAGTGTATTTATTGAACAAAATCTGGGCACCAAATATGTTTGTTGCTACTGAAGTATCATTGCTTCTAGGCCCTCTCAGCAGACAGAGCTAGGAAATATATGTATACACATATACATTAGTATCTATATCTATATATATATGTACACACCTCTATTTCTTTATCCAAATCCATTAGTTCATACTGATACTTTTTTAAACCAGTTTTATTGAGGTATAATTGACAAAATTATATATATTTAAAGTGTATGACATGATTTGATATATGTATACATTGTCAAATGATTATCACAATTAAGTCAATTAATACATACATTACTTCACATAAATATCTTTTTTTGTCTGTGTGGTGAGAATGCTTAAAATCTACAGACTTGGCAGCTTTCAAGTATATGATACAGTAATATTAATTATAGTCACCATGCTGTATGTTAGATCCCCAGAACTTATGCAAATAAAGTAAAACTGTTCTTCTTGCCCTCTTCATTGGGTCTATTCTCAGATTTTTTGTTCCAGTAATGTGCTGGAACTCCTCCAATGGACTGCCAGACACCCACAAAGGTATTCTCACCTGTGAATGATTGTCAAAATTGATTCTGTGGTGGGACAATAGCAGAAAACTCCTGTTTCACTGTCTTGCTCCTGATACTTTTTATTCCAACCCAACATAATAGGGGTCATTCCAGCCTTCCTTCTTTTCTTATTTGTAATTCCTTCTGATGCTGCAAATACTAATAAAAGAATTAAAACTTATTGAGCACCTACTTTTTATCAGAAATGTGCCAAGAGCTCTACATCCAGATCTCATTTAATCGTTGTGATAACCCTATGATAGGCAATATTTTAGCTGCACTTTATAGAGAGGAGAGTGAGATATCCAGAGGTTGAGTAATATTGCCACTTATTGGTAGAGCCAAGATTGGGACCATGGAGTCTGACTCCAGAATTCATGTGCTCGACCACTACGCATAACCGATTAATAAAACCTGAAGAAGCTAGCACAGTATAAACCAATCTCACCCATGCATATAGATATGAGAGTTTAACCAGAGGGATTAAACAATTACATGTAAAATGTCAAATAATAAAACTAGAAGAAAATATAAGCAAACATTTATTCAATCTCAGGATGAGAGAGAACTCTGTGACCTTATAAATGTCCACTCCCTAGCTGCATCAGTTTCTTCAGGATATACCAACTCTTCCAGCAGTAACCAGGTTAAAAAAGAAATTGTAGCTGTATGTATTTTTTGTTAGAGATCATTCTTGGCTCATCTGCCTTCCTCCCTGTTTGAACTCTCTTTGCATTGCCTGCTCTGTCAGACAGATCAGCTTTGAACCTGAGATTCCTCTTTTCCTTGTTCTGTCTGATTTTGGCATCCTGACCCTAGACTATTGGTCTTGGCACTACTGACCCAGTAACTCCATAGGAAACTGACCTGGTAATTATCCTCTTGGCTCCATTTATCACAGCCTCATGCCTGCTTACAGCCCAGGAACTCAGGGCTCTACCATGCCCCCCAGCCCCCCATCTGTCCAAGGCAGGAGTTCTCGCCAAAATACACATGCAAACAAACAAGAAAAGATGGATAGATTTGACTAAACAGTGGCGTGTAAAACTTCTATTCTTCAAGACAACTTAAAATTCTATGATTCTATATACAAATATATCCATGCACGTATGCAATAATTGATTTTCAAATTGCTAACATTTCTTAGTACTTAGTCATTTCCTAATACTATCCATTTTTTTTTTTTTACAAATTTAGATTTTGAAAAATTTCAAACCTACAGGAACCTTGACAGTACAATGAACACTCACATACCCTTTACTTACATTCAGCAATCAAGAATTAAATTTTCCAGGGGGTGAGGGGATGAGGTAGCCGAGTGATGGGTATTAAGGAGGGCACCTGTGGTGATGAGCACTGGGGGTTATACGCAACTAATGAATCATTGAACCCTACATCAAAAACTAATGATGTGGGGCGCCTGGGTGGCTCAGTCGTTAAGCATCTGCCTTCGGCTCAGATCATGATCCCAGAGTCCTGGGATCGAGCCCCGCATCGGGCTCCCTGCTCTGCAGGAGGCCTGCTTCTCCCTCTCCCACTCTCCCTGCTTGTGTTCCCTCTCTCGTTGTGTCTCTCTCTGTCAAATAAATAAATAAAATCTTAAAAAAAAAAACCTAATAATGTACTATATGCTGGCTAATTGAACATAATAATAAAAAAAGAAATAAAAAATAAAGAACTGAATTTTCCCATCAGATCTAAATATTTATTGTCTCTGCCTCAAAAAATCATGTGCATTTTGAATTTTGTTGCATGCCATATGTTTCGGGGGTCCCGTGACCACCCCATGTTTGGCGATCCTTTAGAAGGATTTATAAGACTCAATATCAGGTTACACTCATGGCTAAGGTTTACCACAGCAAAAGGTACGGAGCACAAGCAGCAGGAAAGAGATAATGCATTCGGCAGAAACCAGAGAGATCAGATACAGACTTTCAAGTCCTTCCCTATTTAGGGCCACATAGGATGTGCTTGCTCTCTAGCAGAGGACATGTGCAGAATGTCTTCATTCAGGGGAGTTAGTTCAAGTTTCAGGGTCTGAGGTTTTTATGAAGGTCTGGTCACATAGGCACATTCTGGTACATGACCGTACTGAAACTCAGGACCCTATCAATGAACTCAGTGCACACCAGCAATCTTGGTGTTTGTGCAAAGCAATTCTGACAAGCTGGTAAATCATGGGCCATTGTTCCAGGTGTATACGACAAAATAATCAAAATTCAACATCAACTTCCAAAGACCATACACCCAGGGGTTGGCGATGGTCAGTTATGGGTCTAGGTGAGGAGAAGTTTGACAGACCCACTGTAGTTAACTCCTCGTATCATACCTTTGCTCATGCTGTTCTTGCCATTTGAATCGCCTTTCCCGGAGGCCTGGCTCAAGTCCCACATTCTCTGCAGCACCTACACAAGGCCCTTCTTGGAGCAGGTGTTTTGTAAACATGTGCTTAGGGAAGGAAACTTGAGTGAAGCCTGCTCAGATCTATTCAATCCAGTGATCTCTTCCTCTCCACTGACTTTTCCATTTATTTTATAATTAATCATATAATGCCTAGAGATAGCTCTTCTACTCCTCTCTGATACTGTCCTTAAATTTTTCAAGTTCCTATGTTCTCCTTGACCATTTTGTTAAGTGATGATCGTGTCTTAGGCCCTTTATATATATGCAGCTGCTCCTAGAACAGGGTATTGGTGGTAACATACACTTAAGTATTTGTTGATGCTGACTGATCACTGGTTCAAAAAGTACCTTCCTACAATTTAATTTTTAATTAATATACGAAGAGTAAGGAGTAAATGGGCTAGGGCTGGCTAGAACACATGCTGAAATGATTTTGCCCTGGTACTAAGTATACATAGGAAATTCAAGTCTTGTGAAAAAAGAGTTAAAAATAAAAATGAATTTTTAAAGAATACATGTTACAGAGAATAGGTGCCTTAGGAGTATTAACTTTTAGAGACAGCATTGTCTCTATATGGCATTGGTTAAAGATCACAGATCTTAGAACTCCAGAAGTAAAAGCAACCTGAGAAGTTCTTGTGGATGACTTATAAAAATGAAGGAGGAAAATGAGACTATTTCAACCCATCTAATGTGTGTGTGGGGAGGTTTAGGTGAAAGAAGTCATCGCAACATGGGAGGGCTACTGGGTTGGTCTACTGCTGCGAGTAGCGACACCAGACAAGGGAGACCCGTGCGTCACACGCATCTACATCATCAAGTTCTATTGCTTGGGCAACGGCACAAGCCACGAGGAGAGTGCTCATCACTAATTAGGATGGTGCTCCTCAGCTTTAGGGTGCACCAGAAGCATGCAGAAGCCTTGTGAAACACAGATTGCTGGCCCGGCTCCCAGAATTTTTGATTCAGTGGGTCTAGAGTAGGGCCAAATCATTTGCATTTTAAACAAGCTCCTGGGTGCTGCTGCAGGACCCTGTACTACACTTTGAGTGTCCAGGTGCAATACCATTCATGCACGCAGAACACTATGCATTTCAGTATCCTAAGTGTAATTCTCAGCACCCAACTAGGTCCTAAGTAGCAGAAGTTAGATGTTATCACTCGTCACTCCATTTGTATTTTGGTCTCATCCACCGACACGAGGCCACTGTCTTCTGTATACGAGTAGGAATGTGGATTTTTGCTGCAGCGGCGCTGCTCTTCAGAATCTATTTAATCATAGAATTTCATGCCAGAAAACTGCGAATAATGACATCAAAGTGTTTCTGTTAACACTTAAAATTGCAACTGCTACCATTTGTCAAATTTTAATCAACCCTGCTAGAATTTAGTCATCATAATGTAATGGTCAGATATCTCACCACAATTTGTTTGAATAGTGTTCCTGCAATTTGTTCTCTTTGTTCTTCTTTGATGCTTCCCAGTAATGGAGAGAAGTGGCAAAATAATGGTGCCACATTGCATGTGGTCAGTTTTTGACCTGGCACATGATGTCTGACAGACACGATGTGGAGTGAGCTATTACCAGCAATCTGTTCATTCTACCCTCCAGTAGGCACAGCAAATAGGATGTGTTCCAACTAGGCCGTAGGTCTCCTTGAGAGCTAAATACTACATATGGCATTTGTTGAATCATTTTATTGTCCACAAAACAGAGAGATGTTTATCAGGAGTATCATTGACCAGGAAAACCCAGGAGCTTCGAACCTATAGATGATGATTAAATGTGCAAACAGACCATTTTAACCAATCCTCGGTTCAATTAATTTCAATGTTTCAAGGACGTGTATTTTGGTTATGATATTGGCTGCTATGGCATATTGGCATTTCCCCCCAGATCAATGTTAGCCCACCTCTGCTTATAAAAACCTTCAGACTTCCATTGCAATGGTATCATGGCGGGGGGGGGGGGGGGGGGGGGGGTTGGGGGGGAGGGATTTCCAGAAAGTTCTCATGCCAGCAGTTCTTCATGGTCTCTGCTAGCTTGATCTTGAGTAAATGATGAGGAAAGATGTGGATCAAAGTTTATGCGCTACAGAATCTTAAGACATAACAGTTTTAATTCTTGTTTTTCGTAATATCCAATTTAATACCCATAAGCCAAGGAAAGCAGGGAAAGAATAGGGAGGATGGGGGAGGCTGGAGCAGGGATAGTTTTGGGCAGTTTGGCTCCACTCTTTCTTTTGATAACAGTCCTCTCCCACCCAGGAAGCACAGGACAAGTGACTCAGCCTTAAAGTACCTCAACCTCCTGCTAGAGGGATTATCCAGGGGTTATTATTCAGAGCAGGTGACACAAATTGAGATAACCCCCATCTTTCCTCATCATTTACTCAAGATCAAGCCCCGAGTTGGCTCCTTGATCACCAGGGAGCCTGCTTGAAATTCCCTCCCTCTACCCCCCCCCCACACCAATCTTGCAGGCATGTGCTCTCTCTCTCATACAAATAAATAAATCTTTTAAAAAATTGAAATAGAGGGGCCCCCTGGCTCTGGGGTCATGGAGCTAGAAGGAAGTGAAGCTAAAGGGTCTGGCATGCCTTGTAAAAAGTCTTTTCAAGAAATAGAAGAGAATGAGGCCAAAACACAGAGAAATAGACCTGTGAGGAAGAAACACAATGCAGACAGAGAGAGAGAGAAAGAGAATGAGAAGAGATTTCAATATCCTTTGAGTCCCTGGGTCCAGAGTCCCTATGGTTGGATCCTTCTCTATTCTTGCCAGGACCACGACCTGCTAACGTCTATTCTGCTTAAATTAATTGGAGTAGGATTTCTGCCCCTTGACTAATAGTAAAGCACATTACATTTTCTCCATTTCTGAGTCATGGTAACTATTTTTAAAATCAATCTCACTTCCACCCTGGAAGGAAAAAAAATACTGTGAGAAATAAAATTAGATGTAAACATTATTAGTTAAAGGTGTCTGATATTTTGTCTGGAATTTGCCTAAAAATACACTAGTTTGGTGTATAGGTGTTCATACATTAATCTACATCCCAGAAGCAATGATTTAACATTTGTAACAGTCTGGTCAGGAGTCCACACCCCAGGCAGAGGTGATCAGTTAGCAGGTCTAAGGACCTTAATCACTAGTCCATCCCTCAAAGGAGGCTGGCGCAGCACTTTACATATTGCTATCTGAACCTGCACCAAGAGATAGCAGGTATTTTTTTTATAGTGAACTATAACTATGGGCATAACCATATTAGTGGGCATAACTATACTATTCAGGTACGTCCACTTTGGAGGATAAGCACCTGGCAGCCCAGAAGCCCAACATGTGTTGAGCACCTGGAGCTTCTAGTGCTAACTTGTTTCCTTCTGTGTCACCCTTCTTAATACAGAATTCTTCTCCTTGAGCTGATTGGAAGATTGACTCATCCTGTCAGCCTACAGTGTGTTGGCCTCCAAGTGAATCTTCCAGGCAAGTTATCTTGTTAGATTGCCAAGAACAAGAAGTGTGGACTTCACTGAGTTTAGAGGAACTGTGTGTGCATGACCACTCTCTTTAGCCTGTTGGCTAATACATGTTGGTATCTGTGGAAAATTTAGGTCTGAGACTAAGTTATGTCATAAGAAATCATAGTAACGATGTTGTAGGAGAGGAAGCATTATCCTAAGGAGGGTCCTGAACCACCCTCAATATCTGGAATCTACCATTATTTTTACTAGAAGAAGCTGACAATTCCTGAACTCACAAATTGTCTTAGATCAGATCTCAATGGTGAGAGAAGTTGCTCCATTCTCCCTGATGACTTAGATTCTCAAACTTCTCTGGGATTTTATCCAGTTTTGTTTCTTGACGCCTGCTTCTAGTTTCACACTTCTATGATCTCTTTTTCCTAATCTAATCCAGTTTGTTTCTGGGTCTTAGTTTTTATGTTTGCTTGCAGTCCACCTCTGGTTTTGCACTTAGACCAACTCACACATTCAAACATTACGCAGATCCACCCCTCCCCTTCTAGCCCTGGACCTGTTTCATCTAACACAGAAAGCGTTTATTTCTATTTTGAATGTGGAAAACTTCTTTCACTGTACATATCACTAGCAATAATCTGTCCATAATTAGACTATCCTGCATTTTTACATAAAAGCAGAACTCATATAACTAAAAAAAGTCTTCAATCGTTTTTAAAAGATTTATTTATTTTAGAGAGAGAGAGCATAAGTGGGGGAGGTGGCAGGGGGAAGGAGAGAGAGAGAGAGAATCTCAAGCAGACTCCCTGCTGAGCTCAGAGCCTGACTTGGGGCTCAATCCCACGACCCTGAAATCATGTCCTGAGCCGAAATCAAGAGTGGGATGCTTAACTGACTGAGCCACCCAGTCCCTCCCAAAAAGTCTTCAATCTTAAATACTATTTCACTATGTAATTTTTTTAAAAGATTTTATTTATTTGTTTGACAGACAGAGACACAGCGAGAGAGGGAACACAAGCAGGGGTAGTGGGAGAGGGAGAAGCAGGCTTCCCGCAGAGCAGGGAGCCCAATGCGGGGCTCAATCCCAGGACCCTGGGATCATGACCTGAGCTGAAGGCAGACATTTAACGACTGAGCCACCCAGGTGCCCCACCATGTAATTTCTTGAGCTTCAGCTGTAAATACGTGTTCCTGAAGCAGAGACCTTTTTCTTTGGAGGCAGGCTAATTTGTTCATATAGCAGCATCTTCTGTCCAGTTCTTAGCCACTCACTTTAAGAGACTGAAAAGAATAGAAAGGTACTCCACTTCCATCAGGAAAACTACATTTGGACTCTTCTCACCAATTAGAGAGCATTTCCAACATCTTTGTATTGGCCTGAAGAAAAACAGACATGGACCCAACAAGCAGTTAAACTGGAGCTGCCCCCACGGGGATGGGGAGGAGGGTTTGATTTTGGCAGAGCCCTGTGTCCCACTTATACACAATGTGTGGATGGGGAGATGTCTGCATGGAGTCCCAGAAGGATGTTGGATATTAGATGCCATGGCTTGGGAGATTTGCCCACGCCTGAGTCTGGCATGGAGGAAATGGAGCCACCTGGCTTTCAAGGGACTGTTCCTGATTATGGAACACCTCAAGTGGTAACCACACTGGCCTTCTCTAAATGTTCTAGACTTTCTAATTCTGCTCCCTTCATTTCCAGTATTACCCCAGGATTGCGGCAATAGTTATTGTACAACTGTATCATGGAACAAATCCACACATATCATGAGTAAATGCACAATTAAACAAATTTAGATAAAGTCATTTATAATATATTTAAGCCAACAATGGCTTCCTTTTTCTTTTTTTTTCAACAATGGCTTCTTGAGGATATCTTCTTTAAACACTATGTATTACGGAAGGTTGCAACTACATGAAGTAATTGGATACTTTGGCTACATCAGAGATTTCTAAACAGCAGGTTTGGTTCTAGCTAATTGAGATATTGACTGCCCTAAGTCCTTGGAGCAGCTGGTCAGAACCCCGGCTGCCTATCTTCAGCTGTAAGGAGTCTCTTCTTCTTGCCCCAGTGTGCCATATGAATACTGTATTATCATTTCTATGTGTGCCATTTTGTTGAGAAGCATTGGTTCATATGATCCATAATGGTTTAGTGCAAGGGGCAGTGATGTTCTTTAGCTGCATCTGTTACTGATCAAATAATTTTAAACAGTTGCTACCTGAATTCAAGAAATACTTAATCAGATGGAAGGGCAGAGCCAGAATAAAAGCAAGATTCATCCCAGGAGTTATCTAAGTTCCTATGGTATTAGATACTCAGTAAAGTTTCTGGATAGCACTTCTATCCAGATAAAAAGGTGTCAAATAATATTTCAGGAAACAGTTTTTACCCCTAGTTCTATAATCATAGAAAAGTACAGATTAAAGTCTGAACAGAAGTAAAATTTAGAAACTGAGCAGAAGTAAAATTTAGGAATTGAGTCCAACCATTCTTTCCCACCATGGAGGTCAAACCTATCAGAGAGTCTCCGATTCACCCTGGGACTCTATCTGACGTTCCTTCCTTCTTCCCTTCCTCTTTTATCATTCAATCGAAGTGTCCTGATTTAGGAGAGTTAGGCTTTCTGTACTCTCTGTCTCTCTATAATTAGAGAGGAACTAGCGCTAGGGAAGTAATTTTTCTATCCTGGCTGCACACTGAAAAACACCTGAAGATTTTTTTTCCCCAAAACTCTATTACTTGAGTCTTAGCTTAAATTAGTTCTTAAATGTGGCCCCCAGACCAGCAGCATCAGCATTACCTAGAAACTTGCTAAAAATGCAAATTTTTGGACCCCACCTTAGTTCTACTGAATCAGAAATTCTGAGGTTGGTGCTAATTTATTACTTAGCAATAAATTTAACCAAGAAGCAGCAAAACTTACTGACTGAATATTATAAAACACTGCTGAAAGAAGTTATAGAAGACTTTGGGCGCCTGGGTGGCTCAGTTGGTTAAGCGACTGCCTTCGGCTCAGGTCATGATCCTGGAATCCCTGGATCGAGTCCCGCATTGGGCTGCCGGCTCAGCAGGGAGTCTGCTTCTCCCTCTGACCTTCCCCCTCTCATGTGCTCTCTCTCTCATTCTCTCTCTCTCATAAATAAATAAATATCTTAAAAAAAAAAGAAGTTATAGAAGACTTAAATAAATGGAAAGATATCCCATGCTTATCAATTAAAAGACTTGATATTATGAGGATGACAATACTCCTCAAAGTGATCTACAGATTCAATGCAATCCCTATCAAAACTCCACATTTTTCTTGAAGAAATAGAAAAGTCAATCCTCAAACTCATATATGGTCTCAAGGAACCCCAAATAGCCAAAACAATCTTGAAAAAAAAGTACAAAGCTGGGGGACTTACACTTACAATTTCAAAACTTATTACAATCCTTTAGTAATTAAAATCCTGTGGTTTTTGCATAAGGAGAGAGATTTAAATCAATGAAATAGAATTGATAGTCCAGAATTGAACACATATATCTACAGCCCAGCCAATTGATTTTTCACAAAGGTGCCAAAACCTTTCAATAAGGGAGAGAACAGTCTCTTCAACAAATGGGTCTGGAAGAACTGGATATCCATGTGCAAAAAAAATGAAGTAAGTACATTTATATACAAAAATATATAAAAATTAATTCAAAATGGTTGAAGGCCCTAAATATAAGAACTATAAAACTATAAACTATAAAACTCTCAGAAGAGGAGTGCCTGCGTGGTGCAGTTGGTTAAGCATTCAGGTCAGATTGTGATCTCAGAGTTGTGAGACTGAGCCCTGTGTTAGGTTCTGCACTCAACGTGGAGTCTGCTTGAGATTCTTTCTCCCTCTCCCTCTGTTCCTCCTGCTTGTGCTCTCTTTCTCTCTAAAATAAATAAATAAATAAATCTTAAAAACAAAAACCTCTCAGAAGAAAACATAGGAGAAATCTTCATGCCTTTGTCTTAGTTAATTCAGGCTGCTATAACAGAATACCAGAGACTGGGTGGCTCATACACAACAAATACTTATTTCTCACAGCTGTGGAGGCTGGGAAGTCCAAGATCAGTGTATAGTCAGATTAAGTGTTTAGTACTCATTTTAAAAATGAGCAAAGGACTTGAACACACTTTTCTCCAAAGAAGATATACAAATAGCCAACAAGCATATGAAAAGATGCTCAACATCATGAGTCATTAGGGAAATACAAATTAAAACCACAATGAAATATTGCTCCACACTCACTAAGTTGGCCATAATTTTTTTTTTAAATAGAAAATAAGTGTTGGGGTGGCTCAGTTGGTTAAGCATCCAACTCTTGATTTCAGCTTAGGTCATGATCTCAGGGTTGTGAGATCAAGCCCAGCATTGGGCTCCATGCTCAGTGAGGAGTCTGCTTGAGATTCTCTCTCCCTATCCCTCTGTCCCTCCCACCCCCATCCCCACACTCTTTCTCTCTCTCAAATAAATAAATAAATCTTAAAAAAAAAAGTAAAGTAAGTGTTGACAAGTATATGGAAAATTGGAACTCTTGTACATTTCTGGTAGAAATGTAAAACGGTGTAGCCATTATGGAAGACAGTTTTGCAGTTCCTCAAAAAGTTATACATAAAATTACCATGACTCAGCAATTCCACTTCTACGTATATATCCAAAAGAATTGAAAACAGGTATTCAAACAAATACTTGTACATAAATGTTCATAGCAGCACTATTTACAATAGCCAAAGGGTGAAAACAACCCACTGTCCATTGAATGATGAATGCATGTAGTATATCCATAGAGTGGAATATAATTCAGCCATAAAAAAGAATGAAGTACTGGTACATACTATGATGTGGATGAACCTCAAAAATATTATACTAAGTGAATGAAGCCATACACAAAAGGCCACATTTGTATGATTCTATTTATATGAAACATTCAGAATGGGTAAATCCATAGACAGAGATTCATGGTTGTCAGGGCCTGGGTGGAGTAGAATATAGGGAACGGCTGCTAATAGATATAGGGTTTCTTTGGTGGAGGTGGGTAATGAAAATGTCTTGGAACTACTTGGAGGTAATGGTGGCACAACATTGTGAATGTACTAAATGCCACTGGATTGCACAATTAAAATGGTTAATGATTATACTTAATAGTGAAAAACTGAGAGCTTTTCCCTTAAGATCAGGAACAAGACAAGGATGTCCACTCTTACCACTTTTATTCAACAGAGTATCAGAAGTCCTAGCTACAGCAATCAGACAAGAAAAAGAAATAAAGGCATCCAAATTGGGAAGGAACAAGTAAAATTTTCACTATTTGCAGATGGCATGATACTGTATATAGAAAACCCTAAAGACTCCACCAAAAAACTAATAGAACTTATATATGAATTCAGTAAGGTCACAGGATACAAAATCAATATACAGAAATCCATTGCATTTTTATACAGTAATAATGAAGTAGCAGAAAGAGAAATTAAGAAAACAATCCCATTTAAAAATGCACCAAAATAATAAGATATCTAAAAATAAACTTAACCAAGGAGGTGAAAGACCTGTACTTTGAAAACTATAAAACACTGATGGAAGAAATTGAAGATGACACGAACAAATGAAAGATATTCCATGCTCACAGATTGGAAAAACCAATGTTGTTAAAATGTCCATACTACCCAAAGCAATCCACAGATTTCATGTAATACTTATCAAAATAACAACAACATTTTTTGTACATCTAGAACAAATAATTTTAAAACTTGTATTGAACCACAGAAGACCCCGAATAGCCAAAGCAATCTTGAAAAAGAATAACAAAACAGGAGGTATCACAATCCCAGATTTCAAGATTTACTACAAAGCTGTAGTAATCAAAACAATATGGTTCTGGCACAAAAAATATACACATAGATCAATGGAACAGAATAGAGAGCCCAGAAATAAACCCATGATTACATGGTCAGTTAGTCTTCCACAAAGTGGGCAAGAATATGCAATGGGAGAAAGACAGTCTCCTCAACAAAAGGGGCTGGGAAAACTGGACAGCTACATGCAAAAGAATGAAATTTTCTCACACCATACACAAAAATAAACTCAAAATGGATTAAAGACTATATGTGAGACTTGAAACCGTAAAAATCCTAGAAAAGAGCACAGGGAGTAATGTCTCTAACAGTGGCCATAGCAAGATTTTTCTAGATATGTCTCCTGAGGCAAAGGAAAAAAGCAAAAATAAACTATTTGGACTTCATCAAAATAAAAAACTTCTGTATGGCAAAGGAAACCATTGACAAACCTAAAAGACAACCTCCTGAATGGGAGAAGATATTTGCAAATGACATATCTGATAAAGGGTTAGTAACCAAAATATATAAAGAACTTACACAACTCAACACACAAAAAAACTAATCATCCAATTAAAAAATGGGCAGAAGACATAAACAGACAGTTTTCTTTTTTTAAAAAAATATTTTATTTATTTATTTGAGAGAGAGAGCACAAGCGGGGGCAGGGGTGGGGAGAGGGAGAAGCAGGCTCCCCGCTGAGCAGAGCCTGATGTGGGGTTCCATCCCAGGACCCCAGGATCATAACATGCGCCAAAGGCAGACGCTTAACTGACTAAGCCACCCAGGCACCCCTGAATAGACATTTTTCCAAAGAAGATATATAGATGGCCAACAGACCCATGAAAAGATGTTCAAAGTCACTCATTACTAGGAAAATGCAAGTCAAAACCACCATATCAACTCACACCTGTCAGAATGACTGAAATCAAAAACACAAGAAACAACAAGTGCTGGTGAGGATGTGGAGAAAAAGGGACCCTCGTGCACTGTTGGTGGGAATGCAAACTGGTGCAGCCACTGTGGAAAACAGTATGGAGCTTCCTTAGAACATTAAAAATAGAATTACCACATGATCCAGTAATTCCACTCCTGGGTATTTACCCAAAGAATATAAAAACCCTAATTTGAAAGGATACATGGACCCCTATGTTTATTGCAGCATTATTTACAATAGTGAAATTATGGAAGCAGCATAAGTGTCCATCTGCCATTTGCAACATGGATGGATCTAGAGCGTATTATGTTAAGTGAAATAAGTCAGTCAGAGAAAGACAAATGCCATATGATCTCACTGATATGTGGAATTTAAGAAACAAATGAACAACAACAAAAAAGAAACAAACCAAAAACAGACTCCTGACTATAGGAAGAAACTGACGGCTACCAAAGGGAGGTGGGTGAGGAGACGGGTGAAGCAGATGAAGGGGACTGGGAGTGTACTTGTGATGATGGGTAATGTATGGAATTGTTGAGTCACTATATTGTACACTTGAAACAAATATAACACTGGATGTTAACTATAGTAGAATTAAAATGATAAATATGTTTAAAAATGGTTAATTTTGTTATGTGAATCTTACCTCAATTAAAAAAAAACCTTTCAGGCAAACAGATATCAGGTAAGAGATGCAAAAGTAAAGGGAAGGACACATGCTGGATGCCATAAGATGACTAGTTCTGTAGTTGTTTGTGAGTATATGGGCTCCTCGTCTTTGGGGATGTCCAGATAGAGGGTTATGCAAGGGTAGATGGCTCATGCATATTCAAGTGGTGACACAAACAGGAACATTGTGTTTTGTAAAGTTCATGTGACAATATTTGTGCTCTCCAGCTGCTGAAGCTCAAACCACATGAGATAAATAAAGGTTGGAAGGTTGTAGGAACACTGGGACATTTGTAACTCAAGTTCCATAGGAAGAAAAAGGAAGAAGCAATTATGTCTTTCAAGGGCAAGTCCAAACTAGCCCAAACTAGTTCAGAAGGCAACTTTCAGTGAATATTGGTTATACAGCTCGTTTCCTCCAATCCTGAGGGTTTCAGCGGTAGGGATCCCTTGTTGGTCTTGTTTGGGTACTTCTCCCCTTGTGCTATGCTGCTCAAAATACCAAGTCCCTGATGGCACAACATTGTGAATGTACGTGAGGTCACTGAATTGTGCACTTAAAAATGGCTAAAATGATGGTGCTCCTGGGTGGCGTGGTCAGTTGAATGTCCAACTCTTGGTTTCAATTCAGGTGGTAATCTCAGGATGGTGAGGTCAAGTCCTGTGTCAGGCGCTCTCTCTCTCCCTCTGCCCTTCCCCCCACTCACATGTGCGCACTCTCTCTCTCTCTCTCAGTTAAATAAATAAATCATAAAAAATGGTTAAAATGACAAATTTTATGTTTTATATATATATTACCACAATAAACAAAAAATTAACAATAATCTTTATACAGCCGAATACTGATAATTTCAGTAAAGTAATTTTAGAGCAATGAAACATAAGTATGTAGCTTTTAAACTATTTAGAGATTAAGGGATACATGATAATATATAGACTTAAATAAATCTGATCAAGTTAAATAAAATTGATACAACTGTGTTTGACTTTGGAAGTAACAGAGAGAGACAGACAGAGCTAGAGAAACGCAGGTCACCAGATCTTGGCATTTCTTCTTTCCTCCAGTGAAGAAAATACTTTTTTTCAGGTGTTGTCAGTTTCAGTACTGGGCACTGAAAGGACTTTTACACATATCATTTCTAGCACAAAGCAATGTTTTCATCAACTAACCTATATTAGTGTAATGGCTTATATTAGTAATACAGGGAAGAATATTCCTCGATATTATATCTGTAAGATTTGCTTCAAAAAAACTCTGGAGCCTGGAGGAAATGGAGAAGTGTATAGGTAAGTCAGAATAGCCATGTATTAATCATTGTTGAGAATGAGTTTGAGTTTATGGAGATTAACATATCGTTCCTTCCACTTTTGTGTATGTCTAAATTCTCCA
This sequence comes from Phoca vitulina, assembly GCF_004348235.1. Lineage (NCBI taxonomy): Eukaryota > Metazoa > Chordata > Mammalia > Carnivora > Phocidae > Phoca > Phoca vitulina. The sequence goes on along the minus strand of NW_022589715.1, from coordinate 38,859,994 downwards.
CAGTAAGAATTTTTATTAAATCTTAAAAAAAAAAAAAAAAAAGAAGGGCACCTGGGTGGCTCAGTCGGTTAAGCATCTGCCTTCAGCTCAGGTCATGATCCCAGGGTCCTGGGATTGAGCCCCACATCGGGCTCCCTGCTCCACGGGAAGCCTGCTTCTCCCTCTCCCACTCCCCCTGCTTGTGTTCCCTCTCTTGCTGTGTCTCTCTGTCAAATAAATAAATAAATAAATCTTAAAAAAAAGAAAAGAGTTTCAGAACAGAAAGTGTAGTTGGTCTAGTTTATGTCTCATGCTCACCCCTTGACTGCACAGGGAGGTGAGAGAGAAGCTTAGAGGGAAACCCTAAGTGGCTCCTTTGGTTTCTGTACCAGGGGAGCACTTGGATTTACTGTCCTGTTAGTGAGACTTAATGGGGAAGAGGTGATTTCTCCCCCTCCCTCTGCCCCTACCCCCCAACTCTCTCTCTCAAATAAATAAACAAATATTTATTTATTTATTTATTTATTTATTTATTTATTTATTTGACAGAAAGAGACTGCGAGAGAAGGAACACAAGTGGCGGGGGGGAGGGAGAAGCAGGCCTCCTGCTGAGTAGGGAGCATGATGCGGGGCTCCATCCCAGGACCCCGGGATCAAGACCTGAGTCAAAGGCAGACACTTAACAACTGAGCCACCCAGGTGCCCCTAAATAAACAAATCTTTAAAAAAAAAAAAGAAGAAGAGTCACCATACTTTGCTGTTTGCTTGCCACCGTCCCAGTTTACACACCCTGTCCCGTTGTAATTAGTATTTATATCACTTTTCACTCTTAAAATTGTCATGGTTTGGGGGCGCTGGGTGTCTCACTCGGTTGTGTCTGCTGTCAGCTCAGGTCATGATCTCAGGTCCTGGGATTGAGCCCCGAGTCGGGATCCCTATTCAGTGGGGAATCTGCTTCTCCCTCTCCCTCGGTCCCTCCCCCTGCCACCGACCGTGCTCTCTGTCTCTCAAATAAATAAATAAAATCTTAAAAAAAAAAAACCCACAGATTACTGAGCCCCACCTTGAGAGTTTCTAATTCAATATGTCTGGGGTAGGGTCTCAAGAACTTGCATTGTTAACAAGTTCCCAGGTGATGTTGCTGCTTTTGGTCCAGGGACCACACTCTACGAACATCTGCTTTAGAGCACTGTGTCCATATCTGACAACATCTCAGCCTCACCTATAGAACTGTTAAAAAATGTTGCAGGCCCACAGAATCAGATACTCTGAGAGTGGAATTTAAGAATTTGCATTTTTAATAGATTTCACAGGTATTATTTCTTAAGTGGTCCTGACACAATTTTTTGGATAGGCATTTGGGGACCATTGTAATAGTCTTTGGGCACTGATTAGCCAGAGTGGCAAAGTGACAGAAGAGCCTTGCATGTTTCTTCCTAATGTGACAGAAACAGCTCTGAAAAAAGAGTGCCTTCTCACTGGTTAAAAGATTACTGGGGCACCTGGGTCGCTCAGTGGATTAAGCATCTGCCTTCAGCTCAGGTCATGATCCTGGGGTCCTTGGGCTGAGCCCCTTGTCAGGCTCCCTGCTCAGCGGGGAGCCTGCTTCTCCCTCTCCCTCTGACCTCTCCCCCGACTCATGTGTGCCTCATGCTCTCTCTCTCAAATAAATAAAATAAAATCTTAAAAAAAAGATTATGTAAGTGAAGATGAACATTACACAAATATTCAGGAAGAATTGATCTTTGCTAGTAATTTAAAAATTTAAAACCAGATATCAATGTGCACCTCTTAAATGAGCAAAATATTAAAATAATTTAATAGATTAGAGACATTATTATTAAAATATTGTAATAGATTAATTTGATTAGATTAAGGGCAAGATGCTGCTGGCATGGTACACTGATAAGCTCTTTTTGAAAAGTGATTTGGCAATCTCCATCAAGAACCAGAAAATGTGGGGCACCTGGGTGGCTCAGTCGGTTAAGCATCTGCCTTTGGCTCAGGTCATGATCCCAGGGTCCTGGGATAGAGACCTGCATCGGCCTCCCTGCTCAGCGGGGAGCCTGCTTCTCCCTCTCCCTCTCCCTGACACTCTGCCTACTTGTGCTCTCTCTCTGTCAAGTAAATAAATAAGATCTTTAAAAGAAAAAAAAACAGAGAAAATGTTTGATTTTGTTATTTTCATTCAGTTACCTTTGACTCAATAATCTCACTTCTGGGAATCAGTCCAAAAAATAGTTCATAATATATTTAAATACATTAAATTATATTAAAATTATATAAAATATAAGATATTAAATTAATATAAATAAATATATAAAAACATTATTGTAATAGTAAAATGCTGGAAGCAATCAAAATCTCTAAAAATAGAATATTGGTTAAGTAAATATATGCACTTTATGGAATATTATAAAGCAATTTAAATGACTGGTTATTTATTCATTAATGCAAAAAATAAAATAGTTGCCAAGCTGTCCCCAAAGGGTTAAACTAATTTGTACCCTTCCCAGCACTGTATCTGTATCTTCAATGACAATGCACATTATCATTTTTAAAAAGTTGTCAGTGGTAGGGGTGCCTGGGTGGCACAGTTGGTTAAACGTTCAACTCTTGGTTTTGCCTTGGGTCATGATCTCAGCATCCTGATCTCAGGGTCATAGGGCTCTGCACACAGCGTGCAGTCTGCTTGGGATTCTCTCTCCCTTTCCCTTCCCCCCACGCTCTCTCTCTCTCTCAAATAAATAAATAAATCCTTAAAAAAAAGTTGTCAGTGGTATCATGTGTTGTTTTATATATTACTTTCATACTGGAAAATGCTAAAATTATAATTTTAAAAGATTATGTCAATTAGGGAGGGATGTATATATATGCCATCGTTGAATATCCATGTTTCTATTTCTTTTAATTTCTATAATTGTATGTGGCTTAAATTTTGAATTGGGTTGATTCAGGATAGTTTTTGCCCCTAAAAGAACTATTCATTGAAGGTCTAATGGTATCTAGTATTTTTCCTCTTACTTAATCCTATATATTTGATTCACTTAATCCTGATTATCCATGAAGAACGAATTTTCATTTGTGTATATTTGTATTTGTCTAAATAAAGAATCATATTTAAAAATATATCATGAGCCGGAGCACCTGGGTAGCTCAGTCGGTTGAGTATCTGCCTTCGGCTCAGGTCATGATCCCAGGGTCCTGAGATTGGGCCTGAGCTGGGCTCCCTGCTCAGCATGGAGTCTGCTTCTCCCTCTCTCTCTGCCCCTCCCCCTTGCTCATGCTCTTAATCTCTCTCTCACATGAATAAATTTAAAAATCTTAAAAAAAAACCAACCACCCGCCCCCAATATCATGAGCCTTTAAAATGTTCCAATATTTAGTCCCAGTAATTATATTTCGGAAAACAAATGCTAGGGTTATAATCCAAAATGGTTATAATATTTCAAAAGTATCTAATAATAGAGAAAATTTTAGAAAATTTTATTTATAAGGTGGTTTAAGAACATGGAAAAATGTTATAATATTAAGTAGAAAAGCAGGAGATTAAGCTTGAATATTTATTATGATCATAACTATGCAAAATAAATTTACTATGATCATAATTATGTAAAATAAGCATTTCAAATACTGCAAAATCTCTAAAATGCTAGCCTGGTTATACTCAAAGCATGAGAGAATAATTTTCTTTTTTCTCTTTACTTACTTGTATCTTCCAAATTTCTTTTAGAGTGAGCATGCATTACTTTTATATCTAGAAAAATAAAAATACATAAAGACTACTTTAGTTGAAATTCACAGAAACACAACTCAAATTAATTTAAGCCAAAAAGGGAAAGGATTTGAAAGGAGAGGGGGAAGGAGGGAAAGAGAAGTTCATGGAAGGATTTGGTTTCAGGCCCAGGTGGAAATTGTATCATCAAGTCTCTCTCTTCCACCCTCCCCCCAAATCTCAGCTCAGCCTCCTCTGTGTAGTGACCTCATTTTCTTCCCTCTTCCAGACTGCCAGAGAATTAGGTTGCCCACAGCTCTAGGCTCACAGCATCTGCTTTAGGAATCTCAATGCGAAGAGGCCTCTCTCCCCCCATGTCTACATATCAACCCCTGTGAGGGACTCACAGCCTCTCTGTGGGTCACATGCCCACCTCTATACTCATCACCATGTCTGGGGAATGCAGGATTAAGATTGGGTGGACTTCTGACATGTGCCCATATCTGTTCCAGAAGAGAGGATCTGGTACTGCAAGAAAGAAATAGCATGATGGTCAGTCAAATTAAGGAAGGTACTGGGCAGCACAGTATGCTATCGCAGTTCACTGTTATCATTCACACTCTTGCCTTTCTGAAAGGCAAATTCCAAAAATGTCCCATACTGAATTTAATGTAACAGCCCCACGTACTGTTCATCTCCCAACAAGACCACGCAAGCTCTCATCCAGTGACTACCTTGTCTTAAAGTCTAGTATCTCTGGGCCATATGCTTTCCTCCTGGTCCTGTAATCCAAACAGCATCCCAATGGCTTCCCTTGCAGTGAAGTAAGTTCTTTGGTGATTCAATCTTGCTGTCCCTAGGTCCGCACATGTGGGAAACAAGTCTCCCTTCCCCTGGCACATTCTCGGATGCCACCGCCTTTGCCACCAACTTCTTGTTGCTCTCATTAGGGAGCCTGGGTATTGCTTTAGGCTTTGAACAGTCAGGGCTTTGTTTCCAAGTTGGGTTTTTCTGGCAATACAACCCTCTTCACATCTCAGCTGGCTTTTTGTCAATTTCGTATGTGGCGATTTCATAAACTAAGCACCAATACCAAAAATGTTACCCTGTCCTCATAGTTTCATTTTCTTAGCAACAGATCTCAGCTTTGCCCACCCGATAGGCTCTCTCCCATCATGGTTAACCTGCCCCTAGGCTGCAGCCCAGTGGGTGGTGTTCTGCCATGGGCATGACTTCTGATTATACCTGGCAGGGAAGAGCGCAGCTGTATATAAGAAAGGGGCAAGGGAAACAAGGTTCCCTAATTTTTACCGAGTCTCTGGTGTGTTTCCTGCCTCACGCCTTTGTATTGATTTTAAATTGAGACACAGGGTTCAGCTTTTTCAAATCAGCAGGAAGAATTATTATTTGACTCTCAGTGGTCCCGGAATGCTGGCTAGAGGCAGGAGGGGCCTCCCAGTCGGCTGTTGCCTTCGCGCTTTCAGACAGGTGAGCGCGGATTCAAGCTTGTCGCTTCCTCTCCGCCCAGCGGGGTTCTTCCTCGCTCTTCCACGTTCGCATCATCCTGGTTTGTTGGTACGCGCGCAGACGCCCGGCGCCATGTTTGACTGCGCCGGGTCACGTGCCCACCTCCGCTTGCGCAGGGCTTTCTGGAGAAACGGAGGAGGGCTGGGAATCCAAGCGGAGGTCGACTCCCAGCTACCATTTTACCTTTATTTTTAAAAGAAGTTAGCACTTCATATAAAAATTAGCCAATTTAAAACTGAAAGATGTATGAGTAGAAAAGATTCTTAGGATCACACCCTAATGCTTAAAAGTTGCAGGGTGATCTCAAACAGAATGACAAAGAGCGAGAACCAGAGAACGAGGAAAACAGCAGACTGTCACCCCGTTTCACAACATCAGAAATGCAAGAGCTGATTCTGTAAATATTCAGCGACTTCCTTAGCTTTCCACAACCGACAGCTTCCACGTTTGACGGGTACAGTCTAAATCTCAAAAGTACTTTTAAAAGGTGCATCCGTCAGTGCTCCATCCATCATTCTCATCTACATATATGTTTTGTGTTTATTAAATATTCTGTTATTAAAATCTCGCTTCTAGGTTATATTAGCATTAGTGACTACCTATACTGACAACCTAGAGGATTTCTTCTCCAGTGAAGATCCGTCTGTCTGCTTTGAAACTCCTCACCCGGAAGCTGTTTCGGTTCCAGCCTTTTAGGTTTTGCATCTTGCTTCTTTGTCTTGTTTATCCCTATAGTCCCGAATCCAATCCGGATCCCTGGACTTGTGGGTATGCCCCTCTTATTCATGGAGATAGACTGGAAAATGTAACTTCAACATTCTGCTAAAAATTTTTTGAGTTAAAAAAATAATCTTTTTATTGCGGAGCAATTTTAGTTTTACAGAAAAATCACAAAGATATAGAGAATCCCTGTATGTCCTTCATCCAGTGTAACCTAATGTTAGCATCTTACCTAGCCAGGGTACATTTATTAGAACTAGGAAATTAACATTGGTACATTACTATTAACTAAGCTCCAGGCTGTATATGGATTTCACTAGTTTTCTACTAATGTTCTTTTCTATTCCAGGATCCAATCCAGGATAGTACATTGCATTTAATCTGCTAAATTTTAAAACAAGCTATTTTTCAAGTCATTTCCAGTTAAGCTATGACAATTATGAGGAATGTGGCATTTTAATATTTAAGATAAAATATTCATCAGCAAAAACAACACAAATTGTCAAGATACCACTTGTTCTGTGATTATGAGCTCCTCTAGGGAAGAGTCTCTATTATTTGTTTGGCATATTTTAGTTATATATAGTTTCATACATTCGCTTCAGGATGTAGTTTTCACAGCAATAAGAGTTGAGAAAAGTACAAGAAAATTTAAAACATTCTAACTTAGTAGAAAACACTTTCATTCTTCCTAATGGAATTAGTAGAGTTGGGAGTTTATTCCAGTGACATGCTATAAAGGTAGTGGGAATATAATTTCTGAATACATTACAGATCAGATCCAATCATCATAGTGTAAGCCACAGAAACCACAGGAGACCACAGAAACCAATTGCTGTCCAACCAACTTCTCTGGGGGAAGAGCACTTGTCAACAAAACCCAAAAGTTCTCTCTAGGAAAAGAAAGCTCTCTCCAGGAGTAATATCGAATAATTTGGAGGAAAGTTAAAGTGGCTATGCAATTTTACACAAAGATCTTTTCAGACCTATAGAAGCTACCTTGATATAAGAACCTTTTTTTTAATTCGCATGTGTCTTTCATTTTAAGAGAACAATTTTGTAGGTATTATAAAAAGAGCTATAAAGAATTCAACTTGAAGTCAATTCAAGGACTTTTCTAACCCAAGAGAAATATAGAAATTTGCTAAGTATACATTTCATCAAGTTCCTGCCACAATTAGTAGTTATTTTCAGGTGTTGTGATCAATCACAGCAATCACATGTAAAATTCCTGTAGAATCTCTCTCTCCATCCCAGAAAAAAAGATTCAAGACTTATTTAAATTATTTTGTAAAACCCAAAGAAAGCAAAGATAGGTGAGAAAACAATGGGAAACAACAAAATATTTTGCCAAGCATTAGTCTATAAGTAAAGGAGGCAAATGAAGACATTATGTATTTTAGATTTTCATTTAGCAATTTGTTTTCTGGAGGAATAGGAAATATAGTAATTTAGCTAATTAATTTATAAAAGAAAGAAAAACTGAATATTTGCATAGCACCTTACTGCTTCTTACTCATTTCTCATTATAATTTATTGAATAGTTAAGGGGCAACCTATAATTTAGGATGAATTTACAATTCACCCGGTGACCACGGGTGCTGGCACAACGTATACAATGCCTAATTGTCCTCTGAAGCCACTTCAAATGTACCCTCCTCCGTAAAGTCCCTGATTATTTCCAGCCCCTCCATCAAAGAAGAATCTGCCCTCTTTCTTCTGTGCTCCCAAGATATGTAACCAATTTTACATACTTCTATGATAGCACTTATCACATTGTCACTTGTTTTAGGAATAGCATCTTATCCAATATTTTATCTTCCTAAGTAAGTGGCAGTGTTATAGGCTGAGTTGTTTCTTTCCCTCTTCCTCCAATTCATCTTTTGAAGCCCTTCCCCCCCAGTAACTCAGAATGTGATTGTATTTGGAGATGGGGTCTTTAAAGAGGTGATTTAGTTGAAGTGAGGTCTTTGGGGTGGGCCTAATCCAATCTGTCTTTTTTTTTTAAGATTTTATTTATTTATTTGCCAGAGAGAGAGAGAGAGAGAGTACACAAGCAGGGAGAGCTGCAGGTAGAGGGAGAAGCAGGCTCCCCTCTGAGCGAGGAACCCAATGTGGGACTCAACCCCAGGACCCCGGGATCATGATCTGAGCCAAAGGCAAGCGCTTAACCGACTGAGCCACCCAGGTGTCCCTAATCCAATCTGTCTTTATAAGAAATTTGTGCATGCAGAGAGGAGAGAGGGCTCAGAAGAAACCACACCTGCTGACATTTTGATCTTGGACTTCCAGCCTCCTGAAATGTGAGAAAATGAATTTCTGTTTAAACAATCCAGTCTGTGGTACATTGCTAGCCCTAGCAAACTAGTACAGATTGTCACAGGTGAATGACATAGAGTAAGTGCTTAAAAAATGGTAGTTAAACTGCTGATTACACATACTAACTACCATTTTATATATAAGATATATAAGATATATATATATATATATATATATGATACATATAATATATATACTTCTTGTATATAGATTATTCATGCATATGCTTGGCAAGTTTTAGGAATTTATGTGTCTCTGCATTCATGTCCCCTTTAGGGTTGCCTTTAGGTTCTATGGGTGTCTGTGCATTAGGCAGCTGAGTGAATTATTTTTCTAAAGCTTTGCGTTCAAGAAATTTGGAAAGTATTCTTAGTCACTACAAAGACTTCTATCATGGATAAAACGGATTTTCTAAGGTTAATAATTTTGTTCTACAACTCAGTTGTACAAACATTTTCTTCAAGCAAAGGACATAGAAGTTTTTCAAGATTCAAATTAATTCAGGAGATAAGTAGCTCTGGAATTAATTTAATTTTTCCACTATTTTTTCATAAATTTTTACTTTTTTCAAAATTAATTTTTCATAAGACACATGGTGAGGAAATAAAGTACGAGTCAATAATTTTTGATAAAACCACAAGAATAAAAATCCACAGAAAAAAACTGCGTCATAAAATTTCAGGTCTTAGCTGTATGATTTGTGGACCCAAGGAAAATGTAAATGCGATTCTCAACACTGGAAGAGCTTCCACTCACTTGTCTTGAGGGCCTTGAACGATCGGGCTCCAGACTACCTGTTCTGATTTCACTTTCCACCTTGTTCCCCTTTCTCCCTGTTCTTCAGCCTCAGAAGCTTCCCTGTGGATCCTGAAACATGCTGAACTAATTCCATTTGCCTGGAGGAGTCATATGACTCACCCTTTCCCCTTTATTCTAGTTTCTACTTCAATATCAGTGATCAGGGAGGTCTTCCCTAATCATCTGGCTAGAGAGCATCCCCTGTCATTCTCTGTCTCCTTACCTCCCCACTCCCCAGCATCTATTAATATCATGGCATTATGTCTTTGTTTATCTGCTTATTGGCTCTCTCCCCTCTACCAGATTTTCAGCTCCATGAGAACAGGGGCTTTTCGAGAAATGTTAGTTGGATAGAAATTTGTAGCATCAAACATTAAAGCTTTCCATATTCCTTAATGATATAAGGATATTGCAATGAAGTAGTCAAACAATGCTGAAGAGATGTTTTCCACTATTGATTGAGTACATTGGGTTATCCCAGAAATCTGTTATTTTGTACTATGTAGTTGATCCCTTTGAGGGTGTCTGTTCTGCTGAGAATTTTTGTCTAGTATCTTGGAACTGCCCCTGGTCCTCAGAAATGGATCCTTCATAGCTATACAGAAGAATGTTGTCCAGGAGAAATACAATGTGCACCACATATATAGTTTAAAATCCTCCAGTAGTAATATTTTTTAAAAGTAGAAAGAATAGTTAAAAGAATTTTAATATTTCATTTAACCCACGATATGCAAAATACTATAATTTCAACATGCAATAAAAATAAATACAATTATTAATGGAATATTTTACATTCTTTTTTTTTTTAACCAGTGTCTTCAAAATCTGCTGAGTATTTACCACTGGCAGCACATCTCAATTCAGATGGTAAGTTTTAGTAATTAAAGTAAAAACGTAGTTCCACCCAAATAATGAAGTTGTAGGGCAATGGAAATATATTTTACACTGCTTCAGTTTCAAAATTTAAGCCAATAACAAATAAAATGAAAAAATTCATTTGCTCAGTGTCCTAGCCACATTTCAGGTGTTCCATAGCCACACGCGGCTGGTGGCTCTGCATTGGAGAGCGCACATACAGAGCAAGCAACCCTGTCTCCTGGCCATCCTGGATTGGAGCAGCAGCCGGCTTCGGACCTCAGCTCAGCCAATCAGATTTTCCCGCCCGGGAATTTGAATTTTGAACTGAGATACACAGAGCCGGTTGGCTCTGAGTCATGTTAATGGCAGAATTCCAACGGGAGGGTTTGTGAGCAGCTGTTGTCAGGGTCCCCAGAGCTTCCCTGTCTTCTGCCTTTCCAGAGGCCTATTTGGTAGTTCAGCTCTTCTTAGATTCCATGAGAGAGCCTAATAGATTTCCAATACGCTTTTATTTTCCCTTGAGCCAGCTCTAGCTGGTTTCTGTTACTTGTAATGACATTAACAGCAACAACAAAAAAATTAAAATGAACAAAAACTCTTAAATTTCTTTAGAAGGAGACACATAAGAGAACATAATTACACAAAAGGGTATACATTTATGCAAAAATGCTTTTAGTACCTTAGAAAAATCATAATTGTCCAGAGTGTTATCAACTCTGAACAGAATGGAGCAGGGTATAGATAATTCAAAACAGTAAATTGTTACAAAAAGAGCATCTATTTGATTTTGGAATGCATTTGTGTGAACTGGGGGTGGGGATGAGGACAGAGCAGAAATAAGATACAGCTTCCTATTACAGAGAATTTAATCAGAATGAATTCTGCAAGAATGACGTTGATCACACAGCAGGTGCTTGATAAATGCATGTTGATTAATTGACTTAGAATACACCAGCTGTCGATGAAAGAATGTGATCCACAATCAAACCATTTGACAGAAGAAAGCCAGGATGGCTTTTAAAATTAGTAACAACATGGAATTCTATATGCAAATAATCCCTTCTTTGGTTCCCTTCCTTGATGAGAACAAGATAATCATACTCTGCTTTGGGAGGAAGGTGTTTAGTATTTAAGGCTGTAAACCTAGGTAAACATATTCTCCAGTTATTTGTTCCCAGTTTCCATTAAGAATTTGGAAGGCCTTTCGATTGCATATATCAAATCTGTGTGTGGGTGTGTGTGGAAGGGGTTTGGAGGCTGGGGGAAGGAAAGGCAATCATAAATGATCTCTCCTGATCATGGGGAGCTTTGATTTTATCTCTTCTTAGCATCAGATAATCAATATTTAAATTTCACAGCGTAGAAAAAAAAAGTAAAAAAGTTTCAGAGTAACAGGTTTAAATGGGTGGAGGTGAGTCTAATTAATCTAGCATACTCTAGTTATACTCTAGTATAGAGTATAATATAGTTATACTCTAGCATAACTACCAGTTTACAGAAAGTATCAGAAATAAGAATACACACAGGGACACAATCAGCCAAATCCAGAATATGGGAAATTCTACCAAACAAGTGACCTGGCTTTTTAAACAAATAAATATTCTATAATTCTGTTGTAAATGTCACAACTACTGGAGGATAGTGCTACCTCTGGTAGAACATTATTTTACGGTAAGTTCCAACGTACAAATTCTGGGGGTGTAGGGGGGAAGTTGCATGCAGTTGACTGGACATATACTTCTGAGGAAGTGAGGAAGATAAGACTAGACAGTGGAAAAGCTGACCTAGTGAAGTTTCAGCTGAGGCCTCAGTCATCTTATGGGGAGTTCTGGAGCAGGGATGACTCTTCAGAGTTGTCCCAAATTGAGACAAGGGGACCAGGCTTTGTATTCCTGCCTCAGCCAGTCACTTGATGGGCTGCCTCTTAGGAGGGCCTATAACTTTAGGAGAGGCAGTTCTTTGCGGCCAAGAGGTGATCCTTGTGAAGGATGTGGTTGTGAGCGAATGGTAGTTGATATTTCCAGCAGCTGGGGAATAGAAGTTTGGGTCCTGAGGAAGGACTCTTGATGGAGCACAATAGTATTCACTATAATAATGTCAAGGGGGGCACTGGCTGGAAGAGATGTGGAGTCAATAGATGATTTTTTTTTCCCAAATGGGAGATACTGCAGAATGTTGATACTAATGGGAATAATACAGTAGGGAGAAAACATCAATGATGCAGGAGAGGGAAAGAACGATTGCCAGAGAGAGAACCTGGGGTATGTGGAATGCAGTGCACAACTACAGGGGTGGCTCAAGAAAGGAGAAGCAATGTCATATTCACAGTTACAGGAGAAGGCAGAAAATGTGGGCACTGATGCTGGTAGACCAGTAGCTGTGGTGGTTGCGGTGGAAGTTCTCTTCTCGGTGAGGCAGGAGACAAAATCATCAACAGGGGGATCAGGAGATGTTGGAGGTTGAAGAGAGAGGAAAGAAATGAAACAGCCCTCTAGGAAAGGCAGAGAGGAATGGGCTAGAGAGGGTACTGGCACTTTATTAAAGGCCCATTTGTAGTTGAGGCCATGAATTTACAGTGAGTATCTTCTGCGGGGCTGTTTTTCTGCAGTCCTATCTAGCTGCTGGGTGTGACACAGGAAGACAGTTGGCTTTAACTGGGGTGGGAGTTTGGCCATGAAGTACAGTGAAGGAAGAGAGGAGTAAGGGATTTGAGCGAGTATGCAAACGAGTAATTACAATGATGGAGCATGGAATATAAACTGAGGAAGGAGAGAAGAGAGGTGAAAAGGTGCTAATGGCCTGTAGGTTTCAGGAGAAGAATTGTGGGAGTCAAGGTATAGGGAGAGTGAGCTGGAAAAATAGGAGGTGGTGGTACATATAAAGCAAAAATATAGTCAAAAAATCAGGGAATTGGGAAAATAGGCAGTCTTATGCACTGATAGTGAGAATGTAGATCTGTATCCCTTCTCTTGGTGGAGGTAGTGGTGGGGTAACATTGCAATATCTATCAAAATGTGAAATGCCTTTGACCGAGCAATTTTTCTTCCTGGAATTCATCTAACAATTATAGTTGCACGTTTGCATAAAGATACCAGGGTGTTCTTTGCAGCATTGTTTATAAAAGCAAAATACTGGAAACAACCTAAATACCCATCAATAGGGGGCTTAATAAATAAATTATGATACATTTCTAAAGGCTGGTATACTATGCAGTCATTACAAAAGAATGATTTAAAAAATTATCATTTTAAAATCTCACTGTAGGGGAGGGATGCCTGGGTGGCTCAGTCGGTTAAGCGTCTGCCTTTGGCTCAGGTCATGATCCCAGGGTCCTGGGATCGAGTCCCACATGGGGCTCCTTGCTCGGCAGGGAGCCTACTTCTCCCTCTGCCTGGCGCTCACCCTGCTTGTGCTCTCTCTCTCTCTCCCCGACAAATAAATAAATAAAATCTTTAAAAAAAATCTCAGTGTAGGGGCGCCCGGATGGCTCAGTCCCTTAAGCATCTGCCTTTGGCTCAGGTCATGATTTCAGAGCCCTGGGAAAGAGCCCTGTTTCATGCTCACTTCTCAGCGAGGAGTCTGCTTCTCCCTCTCCCTCTGTCCCTCCCTCCCCCCAGCTCCCCTCATGCTCTCTCTCTCTCTCTCAAATGAATAAATAAAATCTTTAAAAATAAATAGATAGATAGATAGATAAATAAATAAATAAATAAATAAATAAATAAATAAATAAATAAAAAAAACCTCAGTGTGACTGATTCAAGCAAGGGTCATCAGTGGATGCTAAAACCACCGAGTCAAAGATGATTGGGGAACAGGATATTTACATTGTCTTGAAGAATCACTCCATAGACTATTTGTTTTTTACAAAGAGGAAGGATACCTTTGCACTGGAGAAATTCTAGCTGATACCATCCGAAGAAAATGATCATTAGCATCATCACCAGTGAGATGAACTGGCATTTTGTGTCTTCTGATGTGATGCAATGGGAATTGCGTACTTCTACTATGATATTCTTATGAAAAAATGTTTAATCTTAAGAATCTAATCATGATGAAGGATTTAGATAAATCCAGAATGTAGGGCATTCTTCTACAAAGCAATTGCCTGGACTCTGCAAAAGTGTCAAATGTACTGAAAGACACCCTCCCCCCCACCCCCAAAAAAGCAAGGAACAGCAAAGGAGACTAAAGAGATATTTCCATTATATGTAATGAATGAGCCTTGATTGAATTCTGGATAGAAAAAGGCTATAAAGGACATTTTGGGGGATAACTGGGGAAATTTCGATATGAATCATGTCACAGTATGTTAATATTAATTCCTTGGGTCTGATAATGGCATTGTGGTTTTGTAAGAAAATGTCCTTGTTGTAGGAGAAAGCGCAAGTGGTGAATTGTCATGCTGTCTGCAATGTGCTTCCAAATGACTCAGCAAAAACAAAAGAGAAATAAAGCAAATGTGGCAAAAATTTTTAACCATTTATGAATCTAGATAAAAGATGTGCAGACATTTATTGTACTAATTTTTTTAAGCTTTTTCTGTAGGTTTGACATTTTTGAAAATAAACTTTTGGGGAAAAGAAAGTAACATAGAGCTCTAAGTACTGATTGTTATGTTATTATCATTGGAACCAAGATTTTCAGCCTAAGTGAAAAGAGATGGAAATATAAAATCAAACCAGCCAAGTAAAACTCAAATCTTAAATTTGAACAGTCTTTTACATGATCTGTAACGGCCCCTGTGGAGAGGAAAATGAAATCTTAGTATCTAATATTTCTATCAACAATATTTACATAGTTACAATATTTACATTGTTAGGTTATTATTGTTAATAATTTTCAATTTTTAGAAGCAGCCTATGAACCAAACAGGGAAAACTTAAATATGGTTACCAGAGAAAATATAAATGCCAACCTTTATAGGGGAATTAATCATCTCACCTAATGTAGTGATTTACCAATAAATCAAGAAATAGCAGTAAAGGCCCCTTATTTAGAACTAGGGAAGTAGCCACCAAAAAGCCTTGAAACAGAAACAATTAAAAGTGCTTCCTTTTGGGAAATCAAATTAGGGGTGGGAGAGGATGGGGCAGTAGACAATGGTTTTCATTAAAAGCCCTAGTATATTATTGCTTTTTCCCATGTGTGATTATTGAGATAAAATGTTTTAAAATAAGAAAATTTTAATAAAGCAAGGGAACAGCCTACAATTCATAGCATCTGTACGGGCATATTAAAAACCTGATGTTTAAATTTTATCAGTTTCACAGCTTCCAGGGTGGAGTTGATTATTGGAGGATATATAAGCATCCACAGCAGAGGAGCCTCCTATAGAGGAGGAGGGAGAGGAGCTGGGAGACAGGGAAAAGGGAAGGGGGAGGGAGAGGGAAAGGGGGGAAAGTGGGGAGAGGGAGAGAGAAGCTTTATTGAAATATAAGGTTTGGCTGTCAGAGTAATTTTGAGTATTAATCATATTATTCTCTATCCAGTGGTGCCCCATCAACTAGAAACTTGAGCCAAAGCTCTGGGGAAAGATGGCTATTAATTTAGAAAAGAGTGAAATCCCTGGAGCCTCTGAAGGTGTGAGCTGTGCAAAGCAGCTCTGCTCTGTAGACATCTGGAGGTGGCAGGGAACACTGGTCTCTTCTCAGCAGCCTAGAAAGGCTGCATGGGTCCCAGGAAGTATCCTCCTGGGCACCAGTGCACTCCTTGCAGAAGCACATGCAGTGCTGATGAGGTTTGAGCGAGAGATGAGGTCCTGCATTGCTGTGAGTGTAGGCTAAGCTCGAAAAACACTGTTTTCCTAATGTTATTAAGAGCCATGGTAACCACAGCCATGTGTGGCCTATAAAAACATGATCAGCACAACTGATTTTATAGCAAAAAGCATTAAGGGAGACAAACAGCATTATAGTGTGATTAAAGATACATAAAAAGGGAAGCATAAATGCTATAATGGTAAGTCTCAGATATAATCCAACAATAAAATAGAGTTTTGAATTGACAGAAATGCAAGGATAAACCCTTCTGGTTTCAGCATTATGGGAGAGAACACAGGGGTAGATTATACCATTGTTCCCTATTATCTGTTGCTCTGCCTATGAACAGATTATGTTCACCACTGCATAGCCTTCAAGTTTAGCCTTATGACTTGCTTTGTCTATGGAATGTATGTGGAAGTGATGTATGCTCCCCATCTGAGCAGAAGCTTTAAGAAACATCCTAGGGTTTAGCCATGAACCAGCGTGTCTCATATAGAGGTTGCTCCTTCAGTCTACATCCTGGAATGAAGATTCCGGAGCAGAGTGGTTGTTTGTTTATAACATAGTGAAAGCTAACTAATGTATCACAATCTTCAAACCTTTTTGCTACCAACACCTAGAAAAGCTAGTTGAATTGTAACATAATTTTAAATGCATATGGAAACTCCTCTAGGACCTCTAAGTTAAGGGATACTGAAACAAACTGTAAGTGTTTGAAATAATGCTGCAGCTATAAATAGCAATAAGAAAAAAAAAAGGAGAGAAATCCAACAAATTCACCTAAAAAGTCTAGAAAAGGAAATGGGTAATATCTTAAAGCAAGCAAGAAAAAGGGAAATATTAAAATTAAAAGCAGAAATGAACAAATGGAGTAACAGAAAAGCAGAACACTAAATACATGTACCCAATGACTATTTATTTAAAAATTGTTTCTAGAATGTATCCCCTCCTTGTTGTGGTCCTTCTCTCTTATTATTAGGCTTGATTATAAACTATCACAGGTTTGATGTTCACTTTGAGAAAACTAATACGTTTTTGGTACATTAATAAATAAGAATAACAATAAATTAAGGTTACATATAGGAACAATTTAAATTCTGAACAAATGTTTATGCTTCCTTTAAAATAAAACAGAACGCATTTTCCAGCAGAAATTCTACATCTTGACCATAGAGTTTCATGACCTAGGTCAGTGTTTTTCAGTTGAGGGTTGCAACCTAATGAATCATGAAATCAGTTTAGTGGATTGCAATTTACATTAAAAAATGGAAGAGAATAAGGGTGGCTGGGTGGCTCGGTTAAGTATCCCACTCTTGATTTCAGCTCAGGTCCTGATCTCAGGTTGGTGAAATGGAGACCCGAGTTGGGCTCTGCGCTAAGCATGGGGGCTGCTTAAGATCCCTCCCCACCTTGAGCTCACATGCACTCTCTCTCTCAAAAAAAAAAAAAAAAAAAAAAAAAGAAGAGAATAGAGCTGAAAATACCAGAGTACAGTGCCTGTAGTAAAGATAAGCACTGTTTCATGAAACTCTGGCTTTGAGTTATATAATATGTGTGTGGGGGAGTTCTGTATTAGGTTGACATCAAAATGTGTATCTTACTGTGGGTGGGTTGGAGTCAAAAAAGTTTGAAAGTCACTGATTTAGGTTCCTCTAATCAAAAGTTATGGTCAAGATATTTCACAACTGGTAAAACCTGGGCACAGCCCAGTCAAAGCTGGATGCGGTGTCAGGAGGGGCTCCAGGGAAATCTGCTATGCCAGGGGGCTTCTCCTTTTGTTCTTGGCTTGAGAGTCTCAGTGGAAGGGAAGGATGGCCAAGGCAGCAAGTGGGCGTAGGGCAGTGGCATTATGCATAGCTTTCTGTTGCTGCAATAACAAATTGCCACAAATCTAGCGGCTTAAAGCAACACAAATTTGTTATCTTACAGTTTTGTAGGTCAGCAATCAGGCTCAGGTCTCACTGAACTGAAACCCAAGGTGTCAACAGAGCCTCCCAGAGGCTCTAAGGGAGATTCTGTTTCCTTGCCTTTTTCAACTTCTAGAGGCTGCTCACATTCCTTGACTTGTGGCCCTCTTCCTCTGTCTTTAAAGCCATCAACATTGCATCTCCTCTCACCCTTCTTCCATAGTCTCATCTTTCTCTGATCCCAGCTGGGAAAAAGTTGCCTTGTAAAGATCCATGTGATTAGATTGAGCTCACTGGATAATCTAGAATAATCTTATTTCAAGATTCTTAATCACATCTGCGAAGTCCTTTTTGCCATGTTAGGTAACACTTTCACAAGTTCTAAAGGCGGAGGGAGTGGACATCTTTAGGGACCATTATTCTACCTACCACAATGGGTATGGACATGTTTCATTGTTCGAACAAACAGCATTGCCACACCTGTGCAGAGGGCCTGAATGTAAGTGAGTACCAGTGGTCTGTGAAATGGACCTCTTTGGGTCTCTATGCAGTACTCTAGGTGTGTGTCTTTAATGTTCACTCTACTATCTCAAAGAGGAGAAAGGGGAAAGGTTAAGTCACATAAACCAATATAACTTGATCCACTGCTTTTCCTTTCCAGTATTTTCCTAGGAGGATTAATTATTAAATGAATCGACTACTTCAGTTCCATAAAAACTGGGAGAGCATTGTGCATAAACATAAGAAAAGTACCTGACCGAAATATTCTTCCTTTTATCACATGTGAAAAACTGAAATGCACATATATATAAACTTACTTTATTATTTTTATATTAATTTTCATTGGTTATATAGTATGTATTTCATGATGAAAGCAAGTGGCACCTTAAAAAAAAAAGTAGTTCCAGAAATCCATTCCAACTTTTATAATTCTAAAATATTTCACAATTCTGAAAGAAGTCTCTAGAACAACATTTCAGATTGGTACCCCACAAAATATAGTCATTAACTTAAGGTGTCTATACTTATATTTATACACTCTGGCAAGGAGCAGACGAAGTTCATTTTAAGGGCTAATGTTTTAAGTTCCCAAGATTCTAAAAATTAAATGTACTTTACTAAAAAGAAGAATTTTTAAAACAATCTTTGAAATAATTTATACATATTTACTCATAGAATACCATCCTGCTCAGCATTGCTTATTGAATTTTTTTATGCCAACTAACAAAATAGGAATGAACTCACTTTTGAGTCAGATAAGCCACAAAATCCCAGTGAACTCTAACGAAGCATTTTGTGAATCAGAGTGAGGGCGGAGGAAATACAAAGAAATTAAAAAAATTCCACATCAGGTATCAACTGATGGTAATGTGAGCTTTTTACAAATGCTAGTGGATATGCCTGGGTGGAATATGAAAGAAAGCTAATTTGGGGAACTAAGTTTATTATGCTATTTTACTTAGTTATCTAAAAATATGGAAGGATGCTAATTTATGTAGCTTTTGTATTTTTGGTGACTCATTTTTGTTCTATTTTAAAGGAGATTTTACATATAATTAGGAAGCTAGATTTTTTTTCTTCTCATGAAACTCATTGGCTCCTGCTACTCAGACAAAAGAAAAGGTTTTTATTGTTCTTCTACCTCAATCTTCAATTTTAGAGGCAAAATGTTTTCTGATTGGAAAGATGGAGTCTTTTTCAAAATGCATGCTGGCCTCTCAGATTAATTATCCAGATGTCTGCCCCTGGACCTGTTCTATCCTGTCCATTCTTCCTTTTCTCTACCATCCTTGGCTCCCTATTTGTCTTGTGCTACTGCCACCTTAATAAGCCTCAACAGCAAGATTTCTCAGGAAATAATCGGAAAGTGATTAGTCCTTTACACTTATCCAGTCCATTCAGAAGTAATTTTCAACCAAACATAAATGATTAAAAATGATTAGCATCTACCTAAATGATGTTATTGTGCCAGGTTTTTTTTTTCCTGTTGGCACAATGCCACACTCTCCCTTCTGTAGTCTATAATTGCAGGGGCTGGAAGCCTATAACTCTGTTCCCCAAATCCTTTACCAACTGGCTTCCAGGCAGGTGTGGCCAATGGGAGTCACTGGTGGGAGAAAAGAATAAGCCATTCTAGTCTGGTCCCAGTGGTAGAAGTGTCTCAATGGCAGACTGGCACTGGCCACGGGGTGCCCCTTCTGTGAAGGTTGAGTTTGACGTGGGCCACACAGTAACTTTCTGGCAGCAAATGCAGCTGGAGGGCTCCAGGCTGAGTGGTGGTAGCAGCTTGCTCATCTCTGGGTGACATTCCTTTCTTTCTCTCCCTTTCTCCTCTAGGCCTTCCAACACCTTTGTAACCATTTTCCAGAATGAAATCCCTTTCTGTTTGAACTATGTACAGTGGTTTCTGTTTTCCTGACTGGACTAATTGGACTGATTATAAATGATCAGGTAGGTTTTAGGCACTTCCTAGTCCTAGGCACGGGGCCCCACCCAAAAGCAATGGATCGTGGAGTTCAACTGAGTCCCGTTTCAAGGGTACAGTTGAGATATACCCAGTGTGTGTGGTCTGGACACTCTGAACAGTGGCTATGGGCAAGTGAAAGTCCTTGGCCAATGGGCAATATAAATAGCTAGGTTGATCAGCTGCTCAGAGGTACTGCAGACTGAGGTCTCAGGCTCTGGTAGTTCCTTGAAAATTCAGTGAGAATATTTCATAATTTGCAAGTGGGGGACAAAGTTGGTCAGGAAAGAGAAAGTTTAGTTATCTAACTGAAGTTGGAGTGGTGGTTTAGGGGCTGTCCTACCTAGTTCTTCATCTGTTTGACAAATGTGTCCAGTAGGATCATCTCAAAGTCTATTTCCAGGCTTTGTTTCACAGATCGGGGATTTCAGATGGGAAACCCTAAAAGGAAAAGCATTAATTAGGGTTAGATTTCCTGTGGTGGTTAAGGTCAAATTGAAGGGGTTCCTGTGGCTGCCACAATTTCTGGACTCCTCAAATTCTCCATTCCAGGACCAGATGATGCATTTATCTGGGTGAGCCTTTATTTAATGTCTTATCTTCCCTTAAGCTCTGTTTTTGCTCATCACTATATCCTCAGGGCATACAAAGTGCTACATATAATCATTCATTCAATTAATATTAAATGCCTACTTTATTGCCAACACATCAACATAACAGTAACATCTTCAAAAGCTTCAGAAGTTTATGGTAACAAATTCTGAACACTTGTAGGGTAATTTTTTCTCTAACAAAATCTTCCCTATGCATCCTTGAATCTAAGCAGAAATTGCTATTTCTTTTTTTAAATCTTTATTTTTAAAGACTTATTTGAAAGAGACAGAGAGAGCGAGCAGAGGGAAAGGGAGACAAGCATACTCCCTGCTGAGTGGGGAGCCCAACGTGGGGCTCTATCCCAGGATCCTGAGATCATGACCTGAGCTGAAATCAAGAGTTGGATGCTTAACCGACTGAGCCACCAGGCGCCTCAGAAATTGCTATTTCTAAATTGATTTATAGATATTCTGGAGTGTGATTTGCCTTTGTTATCCTAAATCTGCTAGAAAGAGCTTTCTGTCTATATGTGATAGGCCAGTGCTCCCAACCCCAGTAAGTCTCAAACTTTAATAAACATGACATGTATGAAATGAGTAGGTTCTACTTTTGATTAAGAAAACAGACAACAAGGGGTGCCCAGCTGGCTCAGTCAGTACAGCATGCAACTCTTGATCTCTAGCTCCTGAGTTCGAGTCCCACACTGGGTATAGAGATTACTTAAGAAAAAAATCTTAAAAAAAAAGAATAGACAACAAAAGAAACTTCCATTTGGGGGAGAGAAATATAGAATACTTTAAAAGTTTGGGTGAAATGCTTGGAAATATATAAATTGAAATAACATTCATATGTACCAACAATACTGTTTGAAATATATAATTAAAAAGGAATCCTGCTTTACAATAGCAGCAGACATGAATATATGTTAATGACTTTTAATGAAAAATGTATCACTAATACGAAGAAAACTAGAAGATTTTCCTGAAAGATATTAAGTATAAGAAAAGTGATATATTTTAGAAGACTAATATTTTATACTGTCATTTTCCCCACCAATTAATTAATATACTTCAAGTTATTAGGCAAAATCCCAATAAAAATACTTCTGGAAGAACTTAGCAAAATAATTCTCAAATTTACCTGAAAAAATAAACAGGCAAAGGGCGCCTGGGTGGCTCAGTCATTAAGTGTCTGCCTTCGGCTCAGGTCACGATCCCAGGGTCCTGGGATCGAGCCCCGCATTGCATTGGGCTCCCTGCTCAGCGGGAAGCCTGCTTCTCCCTCTCCCACTCCCCCTGCTTGTGTTCCCTCTCTCGCTGTGTCTCTCTCTGTCAAATAAATAAATAAAATCTTTAATAAAAAATAAATAAATAATAGACAAAAATAGCTAATATTGTTAGCCATCATAAAAAATCATCTTAAATTACATTCATTTTTAAAATGAGGTAATCATGCAAAAACAGATAAAAGAATCATCTCATGTTTTTTATTAGTTCCTGTGTCACACTATTATTTTGTTAGCAAAGCTTTTCCTAAGAAACAATGCAAACTTAAATTTATGAGTTGGTGGGGACCCAGGGAATAAGATTATATTTTATCAAAATGCTGGACTAATCTCAGTTACTGATCTGAGTGAGGTGTAGCATCTCATTTCTGCTCCTTCCTGAAGAGTTTGCCACCTCTCTTATCCCTCTTAGAGATGGCCTCCACCATCAATCTCAGCATCTTGATAGAAACTTGGGTTCTTCGTTTAAGTATCCAGGCAGTCCAATATTTCAATGTTTTCTTTTTTTAAAAACTTGTTTTAATTTTATTTTTTAAAAAGATTTTATTTACTTTATTTGACAGAGAGAGACACAGTGAGAGAGGGAACACAAGCTGGGGGAGTGGGAGAGGGAGAAGCAGGCTTCCCACTGAGCAGGGAGCCCGATGCGGGGCTCGATCCTAGGACCCTGGGATCATGACCTGAGCCAAAGGCAGACGCTTAAAACTGAGCCACCCAGGTGCCCCTCAATGTTTTCAATATTTGGATTCTAGCCACAGGTAATTTCATTTAAAATTAGCTTTTGGTTTTTTATATTTAGGTAGCTACCATCATTCTCTACTGAAGATTATGACTAGAATGACGAATTAATTTATTAAACGATGAAGCTTTAGCTTCAAAAGAATGGTTGTTCCAACCTCTCTAAAAATAGTACTTTGCAACCTGTTAATGAAAAGATAAGTCACTGAAATAATTCCTTGATCCTATTAGATCATTTGGAACCATGAAACTTTCCCAATATATGTTCAAATTGCTCCTACAGATATACAAGAAGCAACTCAATGCAGTACTGCTACAATAATGTAACCACCAAATCTTAAAATTTTCATAAAAATGGAGCTGGGTGTGGAGACTATGTGTAAAACTGGTATATACCGGCACAGATTTTTAGCAAGTTTAAAGTGTAATTATAGTAATGGATTCAGTAAAATGGCTTCATCTTTGAAAAGGAGTTCAATGATACGGCTGCAATTTCCATACTAAAGTGCCAATTCTGTTCTTAAGTTCTCATTACATTTTTTTGCCAACTCTTCTTGATCATTTTTTTTACCCATGCCCAGTTTATTGATATAATTATCCATCATTATACATGTCATATCCATGTTCATGTCAGTATTTAAACCCACTCACTTTATTTAAAGAAACTAACAAAAATTCAGATGCAAAATTACAAAGACACCTAACAGCAGAGCTGAAAGCATGTGAACAAAGAGGAGTAACAAGAGCAAAATGCCAGTGAGTGGAAAAACAGATACTTCTCAGGATGGCAAAAGGTGTCTCAGACAGGATAAAAGTATTAAACCAAATTTTTTAAATACAAGCATAAATGACTTTGGAGAAGAGAGCAGAGACTGATACTGATTTTCAGTTGTCAAAATACTGGCAAGTGAAATTTATTTATGCATAATAAGGAAATGTTTCATGCTGAAAACATTCTGGGTTCTTAATGTATCCATACTGATTAAATTTCATGCTTTGAAGCTGCGTGGTCCAATATGGTAGCCACTAGCCACATGTGGCTACTTAAATTTAAATTAATTAAAATTAAATAAAAGTAAAAATTCAGTTCCTCATTGGCACTAGCCACATTTTAAGTCCTCAGAGCCACAGGAGACACAGGTATGCATTGCACACACAGAAATAGAACACTTCCATCATGCCAGAAAGTTCTGTTGAACAATGTTGTGATTCATCATGAGAAGGGTCATAATGAAGCTTTATCAATATTATTCACCTGGAAGTTTACCACAACTACTTTTTTATTATCCAAGCCATTACTTACTTCCAGAGGCAAGTCATACAACTAGATAAAACAAGGGTCAAATTCTTTAGTGCTTCCCACCCTCAGCCAAGAAAGACTTCCTTGGAATATTATTATCTACCAGAACCTGAGAAATGCAATAGCTTCTTGTGAAAACTATATAGGCAGCAACTTTTGACTTGGTATAACATTTCAGATGTTGAATCACTAGGCATAATTTTATTCTTTCCATGATTGAGCAGAACAGCTGAGAAAAATAAAGGATTTTGTCTGCTTTATGTAATAGTGTAACCCGTAGCACACCCAGACAGAGATAATCTTTTATAATGGGTTTGACAGGCATTTCTTTTTTATTTTATTTTATTTTATTTTATTATGTTATGTTAATCACTATACATTACATCATTAGTTTTTTTTTTTTTTTAAAGATTTTATTTATTTTTTATTTGAGAGAGAATGAGATAGAGAGAGAGAGCATGAGAGGGGGCAGGGTCAGAGAGAGAAGCAGACTCCCTGCTGAGCAGGGAGCCCGACGTGGGACTCGATCCCGGGACTCCAGGATCATGACCTGAGCTGAAGGCAGTCGCTTAACCAACTGAGCCACCCAGGCGCCCCTCATCATTAGTTTTTGATGTAGTGTTCCATGATTCATTGTTTGCGTATAACACCCAGTGCTCCAGTCAATACGTGCCCTCTTTAATACCCATCACCAGGTTAACCCATCCCTCCACCCCCCTCCCCTCTAGAACCCTCAGCTTGTTTCTCAGAGTCTATAGTCTCTCAGCCTTTGGAACATAATAATAATAAAACAGATAAAAATCATTATATATTTATTCTGGAACATAAAACACAGAAAATTATTGGATGTTATCCAATTCTTTTATGAGCTAAATATAGCTCTAACACTATAATCCAATAAAGGTATGACACACCCCCCAAAATTTACAGACAACCCTTACTTATGAATATTAGACACAAAAAACTGGCAATATAAGGAAACATTAATAAAATAACCACATAAATTGATTAAATAAGAAAAAGCATATGATCCTCTCAGTAGATGATGAAAGGCCACTGGATGAAATTCAATACCCATTTATATTCTTAATAAAAACATACTATTATATAAATTTAAAATAAACATGAGTATCTTTTCCAAATAACTCAATTTTACATATCAAAGCTATATTATTTATCATTACTATTAATTTTTTTTACATTTTTATGTCATTCTTAGCCAATATAATGACACATGAAATAGAAATAAGAGAAATAAACAGTGGAAAGGCAAATATAGGAATTTTATGATATTTTTCAGATTACATAATTGCATAGCAAGAAAACTAGAAAGAACTCATAGCTATTTTTAATAAAAAAATTTTAATCTGCAAACATCAACATATTTCTGTAAAATCATAAAAGCCCAGTTAGAATATACAGAAAATAAACCCATCCTCAAGTAAAATTCTTAATGAGTGATATGCATGATCTTTATAAGGAAAACTGCAATCCTTATTAAGGGATACAAATGGAGAACTAAATAAGTGGGGAAAGCATCATGTTCTTTCATGAGAGAAAGAAATATAAAGATCTTGATTTTTTTTTCAAATTAATTATAGGTTTGGTGCAATTCCAATTAAGACATTATTGTTGGAGGCCTTAAGAATGATAATAACCTTTATAGGGGAAAAAACATAAAAGATATTTTATCTGATAATAAAATACATCACATAATAAACCACACTACTATCAGATAATTAAGTACGTTATTATGGTTTAAAACAATGCCTCTGAATAATCTTCCCTGCCGCACGCCCCTCCCCCCCATACTAATAGGAACCCAAGTTCTGTAAGACTTCTGGGTCATCCTGGAGCTGGGTCTTGGTAGGTGTAGATTTCGTCCTCTCCTTTTTCTTTTTCCCCGTAGTCTGCCATCTGGTGGCCCGCATCAGTAACTTGGTTTTCACTGCTGCAGGACACCTAGGGTTGGCTCTCACTACTTACTCCTTTAGTTTACACTTCTGGTTAGCCAAGGAATTAGAGGTGAGGGCCTGGGTCAAAGGGCACTAAACGACATCTTCCAGTCTTACGTGAAAGCACTCCTATATGAAATGACATGGTGTCTGAGTTTGGTAAAAATGTTAATAACTGTTGAAGCATGGTGCTTCTTTTGTGTATATTTGCAAATTTGTACAATAAAAGGTTAAAAATAGAAACAAAACAAAGAATCATTGCTCTCACAAATATAAATGGCTGGTCAACATATGAAAGAATCCACAATCTCATTAACAATAAAACATAGGCAAATTAAAACAAGTAAATGAGGCACCTGGGTGGCTCACTTACATTTGCCTTGGGCTCAGGTCATGATCATAGGGGTCCTAGGATTGAGCCCCGCCTTTGGCTTCCTGATCAGCAGGGAGCCTGCTTGCTTCTCCCTCTCCCTCTGCCATCCCCTATGCTTGTGCTCTCTCTCTCTCTCTCTCAAATAAATAAATTTTAAAAAACCAAGTAAATATTTTTCAGTTTTCAGATTAAAAAAAATCACCAAAACACTAATAGTTTTTAGTGCTGAAAAGGTGTGGAAAAATAAACACATAATCTTTTGGCAGGAGTATTAATTGGTATTGCCTTTTGCAGGGCAATTCGGTAGTATTGATGGAAAATTTTAATGTTCCACAAATATTTCATATCCTTACACCTGGAATTCCACTTCTCTTTTCTGAAACTGCTCAGGCAAGAATGCAGAAATACAGGTACACTAATGTTTATTATTTATTGTAGCAGTGTTTATAAGAGCAAAATATTGGACATGAGCATAAACAAAATATAGAGAGATCCCTATATAACGGAATACTATACATCCATGTAAAAGAACAATCTCTTCGTATTAATACTGAAAGATATCCTTGGAAATGAAGTAAAAAATGTTGTATAAATGGGAATGGTCTCATTTTGGTTGAAGACAATAATACACGTTAACATGTGTATTTAAAAAGTCTGGAGGCCAAAATCTTCATTATAAAGTTCTATAATGTTTGAGCTTTTTTCAATGCATATATTATTACTTTTCCAACAGAAAAAGCAATAAAGATAAAATTTTTAAATGAATAAATAAAAGAGTATTTCCCAGCCATCTTTAAGAATGTTCCATTATTAAGCTAATTCCCTACTGACTCCCACATCAGCATGGTTCCCAGATAGGATGGTTCTACCTATTCTGAATGTGCAAGAGATGTTTATTACCATTTTTGTTTGAGAGTCTTGATCTCAATGTGCTGGGCTCCTAAGATGACTCTCAAAATTGTCTTTACCGTTTCTCCCAGAATATTCTAAAAGGGAATAGAGCAAACAGGATGCTCAGTGGCTTCCTTACAATGAGAGAAAACCAAACTATCAAGTTTATCAAATGCAAACTAGGGGCTTCTACAAGGTGCACAAGATGATCCACTGGCACCCAGGGAAAAAAATATTAGAATTTCAACCTATATATATATATATTAAAGATTTTATTTATTTAACAGAGAGAAACACAATGAGAGAGGGAACACAAGCAGGGGGAGTGGGAAAGGGAGAAGCAGGCTTCCCGCCGAGCAGGGAGCCTGATGTGGGGCTCGATCCCAGGACCCTGGGACCATGACCTGAGCCGAAGGCAGAGGCTTAACGACTGAGCCACCCAGGCACCCCTCAACCTATATATTTTTGTCTCACCCTTTGTTAATTGCAATTTTTTTCAAGTTTTGGTTTTAAAATTGTCTATTATACAATTGTGTATATTCATATATGTGTATGTACACACATGTAGATCACTAGTAAATATATATTTACATATTAAGTGGAGTATTCAAAAATTTTTTACTGATGGACTCTCTGGTCAAAAAAATTTAGAGGCCATTAACCTAGGCTGCAGCTGCTTTTAAGAGAACAAAAACCAGATATAAGGCACATATAAACATGTTCCATAAATTAGTTACCCTCCTCAAAGTCAGTAATGGTTAGAAGAAAACAAATAGAGAAATAGGTGAGTAAACGCAAAGGAGACAAATGTAAGAGTCAGCTTAGTAGGTAATAAAAGGTAGAAGGAAAGAGAAGGGAAAACAGATAGGAAAATTATTTACATACATACAAGTAAAACAGTGAAAAAAAAAACCTATAATGAATAAAGAAAGGGAGGTGAAATAAAAAGAAGGCCACAAAAAAACCCTGAACATTTAGAGATGAAATGAAAATAAGCCATCTGTCATGCACTTGGAATTTAGAATGTACCAGATCCAGGGCTCTTCATTCTGAGTGTTGCGCACAGTGGTCGGCACACAGTATGCACTCCATCAGTAAAGAAAGGTTTTTAAGCTATGCCATTTTATACCAAATGTATGTATTTAGCCATTATTTTAAAAGTCATTGTGTTTTTGTTATTTCTTTGCTGTTATTTTATTTAAAAAAAATTTTTTTTTTAGGTAGACACCATACCCAGCCTAACATGGGGCTTGAACTCATGACCTGAGATCAAGACCTGAGCTGAGGGGCGCCTGGGTGGCTCAGTCGTTGAGCGTCTGCCTTCAGCTCAGGTCATGTTCCCAGAGTCCGGGGATGGAGCCCCGCATCGGGCTCCCTGCTCCACGGGAAGCCTGCTTCTCCCTCTCCCACTCCCCCTGCTTGTGTTCCCTCTTTTGCTGTGTCTCTCTCTGTCAAATAAATAAATAATTTCTTAAAAAAAAAAAAAAAAGACCTGAGCTGAGATCAAGAGTCAGATGCTTGGGGCACCTGGGTGGCTCAGTCGTTAAGTATCTGCCTTTGGCTCAGGTCATGATCCCAGGGTCCTGAGATCAAGCCCCACATCAGTCTCCCTGCTCTGCGGGAATCCTGCTTCTCCCTCTCCCACTCCCCCTGCTTCTGTTCCCTCTCTTGCTGTATCTCTCTCTGTCAAATAAATGAATAAAATCTAAAAAAAAAAAAAAAAGAGTCAGATGCTTAATTGACTGAGCCACCCTTCTTTGCTGCTATTTTAAATCAAGCTGCTGGATATTTTATAGATTATGAGGAATAGAAAACAAAAGACATCGAAAAGAGAATGAAAATTCTGTGATGCCACATCTGCACATGCAATAAAAATCTAAGGATTCATTGGAGAATTTGAAGATATGGAGGGTAATTATTTGCTAACCCATGGAAACCTCCTCTATCCCTTTGCTGTTACATAGACCAAATAATCAAGAAAAGATATTTGCAAAGAACCTATAATTTAGAACTTCTAAAAAGTCTTTCTATAGTCAGGATAAAAGCAATTTATAGGATTAAAGCAGTGACCTTTTTTTCCCCTCTCTTTACTTGAAAGCTGAAATCATACCATTTGGAGTAGCAATTAGATAGTTCATTAGTGATGTTTTATATGTTCTATAAATTACATAGGAAGATGACATTTCTATTGCATAGGTATTTTTTAATTTTATTTATTTTTTTAAGCCTACTGCTAATAATAACTTTAAGCCATCTGATCTAGAATGGCAAGCATGATTCATTAATATTAAAAAAAACCACAAAACACCTGCTCTGCCAGTAATTGTACCTTTACTCTCACTTCCAGGGTCAGAAAAAAGAGATGGATTATTTTTAGGCAAATATGAGGCACTATATATTATGATCATCATTCACATATTCATCAAATATTCACTGTGGGTCTCTTAGCGCCAAGCCTTATTGTTGGAGATACATTTGTGAGATTAAAGAGTCTGCTTCCTCCAGAATTCACATTTTTCTGGTCATACTTTGATTAAATTAGCAATTTCCAAAGTATCTGAAATACATTTGTGCATGTGTACGGATGTGTAGACTCATGGATGTAAAGGATAAGAATTACTTAGCATTTAACCATGATTATTGCACAATGCACAATACTTTCTCTTAAAAAAAACCTTCATAGGTACAAATTTCTTTGAAAACTGCATACTGTGTGACTTAGCAATTCTACTTGTAGAAATTCATCTTCATAAAATGATAAAGATTAGGTGCAGGGGCCCCTGGGTGGCTCAGTCAGTTAAGTGGCTGCCTTTGGCTCAGGTCATGATCCCCGGGTTCTGGGATCAAGTCCCATGTCGGGCTCCTTGCTCAGCGGAGAGCCTGCTTCTCCCTCTCCCTCTGCCTGCCGCTCTGCCTACTTGTGTTCTCTCTCTCTCTGTCAAATAAATAATCTTTAAAAAAAAAAAAATTAGGTGCAAAGACTTAAGTTACAAGGATGCTCACTATAGAATTATTTTTTAAATAGTGCAAGAAACAGCCTAGGTCAATATGGGATTGTTGGATTAAACTGTGTTATGTTTACACAATAGGAAAGTAGGTGCTGTAGACTGAATTGTGTGTGTACCCCTAAAATTCGTATGTTGAAATCCTAACCCCTAACGTGATGGTATTAGGAGGTGGGCCTTTGGTAGGTGATTAGGTCATGAGGGTGAAAGCCTCATGAATGGGATTAGTGGTCTTATAAAAGGGACCCCAAGAGAGCTCCCTTAGGCCTTACACCTGTGAGGGCACAGCAAGAAGACAGCTATCTATGCTAGGAAGTGTGCTCTTGCCAAACACACTGAATCTGCTGGATTTCCTGGCCTCTGAACCTGTGAAAATAAATTTCTGTTGTTTATAAGCCACCTAGTCTTTGGTATTCTGTCATAGCAGTCTGAGCTAAGACACTAGATAACATTAAAAAGAATCATGCAGAAATATTTTCATTGATAAGGAAAATTTTCTGTGATATATTATAAAGTGAAAGTTGGAAGGTACCTACAGGGAAGTGTAAGCCTTGACTTCGCTCTGACCCTGGGCAAGAAACGTGACCTCAAAAAAGTATCAGTTTTCCCACCTGTTGTGGGTTGAATTGTGTTCTCCCCAAATTCACATGTTGAAGTCTTAACCTCCTACATAAGAATTTGACTGTATTTTGGAGACAGGGCCTTTAAATGGGGGTAATTAAGTTAAAACGAGGCCATTGTTGGGGGGGCCCTAATCCAGTATGACTATGGAGGGAAGGAAAAAACCTCCTGCTCTGCCCGCTCAAGTTTAGTAGCTGGGGCCTGAGAATTAAACTGACAAATAACAGGAGAGACAAACAGGATAAGAAAAATACTTAACTTTAAGTATTAATAAAATTGTATGTGCATGAGGGCTTCACAGAAAAGAAGTGAAAAAAGTCAAAGAGCAGACAGACTTGGGGGCTTACGTACCTTTTTTTTTTTTTTAAAAGATTTTATTTGACAGGGAGAGACACAGCGAGAGAGGGAACACAAGCAGGGGGAGTGGGAGA
The DNA here is from genome assembly GCF_004348235.1 of Phoca vitulina. Taxonomy (NCBI): domain Eukaryota; kingdom Metazoa; phylum Chordata; class Mammalia; order Carnivora; family Phocidae; genus Phoca; species Phoca vitulina. Next base: position 38,828,752 of record NW_022589715.1, on the reverse strand, counting down.
GGGAGAAGCAGGCTGCCTGCGGAGCAGGGAGCCCGATGTGGGGCTCGATTCCAGGACCCTGGGATCATGACCTGAGCCGAAGACAGACGCTTAACGACTGAGCCACCCAGGCGCCCCACTCACGTACCTTTTTAACAAAAGGTGATAAATTGTGGAGAAGTGACTAGACGAAGGAAAGCGGATTTGGGCTTCTTGAGTGCATTAATTGTGCAAAAGTGAATAGGAAATATGTGTGGGGGACAAAGATCTTTTAATGTAAGGTAAGGGTTATTTTAGTAAAGTCTGTTTATGCAAACTCATCTCATCATTGACTCCTTATCTGCAGTGATGAGTGCTCTCCTCACCTCTCCTCTTCCGGGTACTCTCCCAGGGAAAGTCTCTTCTCATGGGAAATTTATGCCCTGCTTTTATGCAGATGGTGAGAGAGCAGCGAGTTCTCAGTTGCCTTCATTTCAGCTCAAAATAATCAATATTCTGAAAGTGGCATATTTCGGGATATCATATTCTGACTCCCCTTCAACTGATGTCCTTATAAGAAGAGGAAATTTAGATACAGATGGGCAAAGAAGGGAGACCATGTGGACACAATGAGAAGGCAGCATCTAGGAGTCAAGGAAAGAGGCCTTAGAAGAAACCAACCCTGCTGACACCTTGATTTCAGACTTCTAGTCTCCAGAACTGTGAGAAAATAAAATTATGTCATTTAAGCTACCTAGTCTGTGGTACTTTGTTGCAGCAACCTAGCAGTCCTATAAGATGGGGAAAATCTTAATACCATCTTTATTTAGCTTTCAAGGTTGCACTGAGTCTTTGTAAACTATAAAGCACTACACAAATGTAAAAACCTGGAGGAATGCAGTCATCTTGTTAAGACTGGACATTATAGGGACGCCTGGGTGGCTCAGTCAGTTGAGTGTCTGACTCTCGGTTTCAGCTCAGGTCATGATCTTGGTATCGTGGGATCGAGCCCCACGTCGGGCTCTACCCTCAGCACAGAGTCAGCTTGAGATTCTCTTTCTCCCTCTCCCTCTGCCCCTCTCCTTGCTTGTGTGCACTCTCTCATAAGTAAATAAATCTTAAAAAGAGGAAGATTGAACTTTATAACCCTTTTGTAAGGCAGAGGCTCAGTTCCCATAACGAGGATGGAAAGAAGCAGTGTGTATGTGTTATCTCTTTTGGTCTCTTTTGTTACAACACATACCTTCAATATGAAAATCTGTTTATATGTAGTAGGTAAAAAGTAATAAAACCGCCAAAATAAGAAGTCATGATTTTTCAAGAGATGAAAAGGCTTTGTATTACTGTGAAACGGGAAAAACACTACCTGACTGAACAAAGTGACCTACGGTAAAATGCATGACACACATCCACATTGTCTTCTTACTTTTACCCCAGCGCACCCACATGTGTTGTCCTGAGTACGTGCACTGTTCTGTTGAGTTTGTGTTATATCATGACGAACATGTTGAATATATTTTGTTAAAACTGTATGAGCATACTGGTTCTAAGATCCCAAGTAGTGAATAAAAAGAAAAGCCTTACGTTTTGAGGTGAAAGTTGAAATAATTAGATGTTTTGAAATAAATGAGAAAAATTCAAGGCCTGAGGAAATCCACACTGCCCACATTCAGGAATAATGCTGAGAAAATAAACGAAAGGAGAGCTTGTGCATCCCAGTTATCGTCTGCTTCTAGTGAAATGGGAAAGCACTTGGAAGAGACTGAAGATGAAGACTCTGATGCCAAGTAATGCCAAGTGCAGTTGAATAGCATTCTGTGGCTTCTAGGCTCATTAGAAACCATACAAGCACCTTCTTTATGAAAAGAGGAAACTGGCAGAACAAAAGTGGGATTTCTATTTTAAGCTGGTTTAGGAAACAGAAAAACAGAATAAGAAACTACAGAAATCCATCTCTGGTGTCACAATAGGTTAGCCTAAGAATGATGATATCCTTCTTTCCTATTACCTCTACTCAGTAATTCAAAAACCACAACACTTTATCATACCCATTTCCAGCAAGTGGTGTTTGAAGCATAGCTATCCACTAAGGAAAATAATTAACTTATAATCTCCCATTTAAAGTCTACACGGAAAATGCAAAACTTCCATATAGCACAACGAACTAAATTAAAAGACAAATGACAAGCATGTCACTGCAACATGTGTCAAAGGGTTAAAATTCTTATAATAATGTGTGAAAAGCTCTTATACATCAATAATAAAAAAGAACATCCCAATAAAAAATGGTCAAAGGATATGGAAAGATAACCCAGGAACAAACGCAAAGGCTAATCCATGTCAAATAGTGCTCAATTTCAAATTTAAAAATGCAAACTAAAACTATGTTTTATTTTTAACCTAGTAGATTGGCAAAGACATTTTTCAAAAAGATTTTAAAAATAAGTTCAGTAATTTTCCATTTGGGAATTTATTCAAAGGAAATAATGAAACTTGGGTTCAAAAATATATGTGAAGAATGTTCATTGCAGAACCGAGTTTTAAAAATTGAAGTAATTTAATCTAGCAGTTGAAGATTAGTCGAATAAATCAAGACATCTATACTTTCATTTAGCAATTCTGCTGCAATCTACCCCCAGAATAGTCCATAAAATCATAGCTCTTAGTGACACAAAGATGTTAATTTCAGCAGTTTGTAAGGAAAAAATGGTAGAGTACACCCACATCAGGAAGGGAGAAAAAGAAAAAAGCCTGCACAGTAATGATATTTCTGCATCCACTAAGATATTGTGGAAGTAAAAGTAAAAATAGACTAAATGATATTTTATAGAATACTATGCAGCTGCAAAAAAAGGCGTAAAATAGACTAAATGATATTTTATAGAATACTATGCAGCTGCAAAAAAAGGAGTTCTATATTTTCACGTGAAAAGTGACCTCATAGTGAAAAAAGTTCTGTGGCTGTACATATAATATGATCTCATTTATATAAATATATTGTTAAAAAGAAAACCACAGGCCCAAAATGGTGTCACTTAGGTTAAGGCCCAGAACCAGTAAACCAAGACTTAAAAAAACCTAACCTGTCATTTCAGCCTAGAAATGTAACCTCTAACCAGTCAACATGGGAATTTCTCGGTCAGCATTAGGAAATTTACTGATACACCCTTTCTGTCCCCCTCAGGAGGGTGACCTTGCCTCAAACAATGGATTCTTTGCTAACAATGTCCTTTTTCCCACACCTTTAAAACCTTTAAAAAGCCTTTAAAAACCTTTCTTTCCTGTAGCCCTTTGGAGCTCTCCTCTACTTGCCAGATGGGATGCTGCCTCATTCATGAATTGATAGAATTAGATCTTGAAAACTTAATATAACAATATATAAGGCTGCTTGAAGAGATTTGGGGACACCGAAGACCTTGGCAATGACCTCTGAAGACTCATTCCCAATGGACCCTAATTTGAAAATTTGCGTTGGTGTTGTCTGACATAAGATTCGGTTGTGTAAATATTTATTTAAATGAACATTAAGTTCGATTTTGCCCTTGAAAATCTCCTAATTCTAGTTTTTCCTATCTACCCATGAAAGGTTAAAGACCCGCCTGGAGCTATGAGATACGAAGAAGATAGAGCCGAACAGCAAGTCTTACAGAGCTACGTTGCTCGGCTTTGTATTTTCAAACAACCCTTTTATTACAAAGGTTTCTGGGCCAGTGGGTTTAAAAATGGTTGGCACTGAGGTGCAGGGTATACAACGGTGAACCCAAGCCTCTGAAGACCTTCCAGGGGTAGGACCCGTCACTGCGTGTACCTCACTGCGCCATTTCTTGGCTCCTACGCACTTCTCCGAAGAGGGAACGTCGAATCCTGCTAGTACCTCCAACCAATGGCTACACTTTTGCTCCCAGCCCTAGCAACTCCGGGCCAATGCGCGGAAGGCTATCTTTTGATGCGGTACTGTCCTGTTCCAGCCAATCGGAAGCGTTCTTCAAATGCCTCTCTCTGAGATCGCAGGCTCCAGGGAAGCAGGCTTCACTTCCGGGAGGCTGTCAGGGGCGGCTGCGCGTGTTGCCATAGCGACCGTTTTACGTTAACTGGTTTGTAGGTTTCGTCCAGGTAGCGGGGGGACTGCGGGGACCACTCTTTCTTCTCCCATTCTGTCTCGGCTCCCTGCGGCCCAAGAGCCTTACGCAGGCTCCGGGCGTCTGGCCTACGGTTCCGCGGCGCCCCGCACAGCGGGATGGCTGCGGAAGAAGAGGATGAGGTGGAATGGGTAGTGGAGAGCATCGCTGGGTTCCTGCGAGGCCCGGACTGGTCCATCCCCATCTTGGACTTTGTGGAGCAGAAATGTGAAGGTAAAAATCAGATCTCGAACCGACAATTCTTTCTCGCCTCTCTCTCACCAGCGATCGGCAGGAAGGTGGTCGCCACGAACCATCTCTCATCTCTCAGGTCTTTACCCCTGTCGGCCAGGTTCAGAGCTGGTTTGTAGGAGGTATTGCTGTCACTGCGCCAGCGTCTTCCTTCACGGAACTGAAGACGGGGACTCCCCTTTCCCTGGGCCCAAGCACACATCCGGAAATCATTAGACTTCAATCCTATGTTGGGTCTCTCACCTTATCCTGCACGTTTCTTCCTTGGGCAGGTGCACTGTTTGGGTGGGCTTCAACAATTTCCCCAGGGACTGGGGAGGAGAGAGGTCAGTTCGCCTATGTTCCTTCTGATCTAAACAGTTAACCGCAAAGGGAGGGCATACTGTTGCTCCACCAGGCCCAGAGCTGGCGACCCAGTGGCCTGTTTGCCTTTCCTGAGCACTCGGACTCTCGGATATACCAAAAATGGGGGTATCTTCTAACAAGTGAGGTATATAAAGGTGGCATAATATTCCCTGTGAGGGCAAAGGACCCCCAGGCCGTGATCATTCACGCTTAGAATTCTGCATTCAGTTCTCGGAGACAAACTGGAGTCCATGTACGGAAAAGGAGCTAGAAACCATGTCATATGAATGAATGCCCACCTGATATCATGGTTGTTTAGCAGGCAGGACTTGCAGGGCAGTAATATCCATTAATCATTTGAACGTCTGCCTTATGTTGGAGGGTTTAGACTTGTTTTGTAAGGGTCAGTGGGTACAAGCCACAGACAAATTTCTATGAAGGAAGTGCTCCATAGGGGAATGTATCCCAGTTAAGTTAGCCTACCTGAAAAGGTAATGAGTTCCCCAGACGGTAGCTGTGTTTAAATGGATTTGACAGCAACTTAATGGAGATGTTATAGAGGGGAATTCAACCATCAAATGGTGAGTTATCCTGGATGACCTTTGAAGAGTCCTTTCAACCCTAAGAGTCCATGAATCTGGTAAAGATAAACTTTAGTTTGACCGTTGAATCTTTTCATTACCATAATCAAAATTATGCTGTAATCAAAATTCAGAGAGTATTTAATTGTTTAGAGAGTATTGTTTTTATGCATAATTTCTAAAGTTCAAAATAATTTTTATTTATGATCTTTTTAAAAATTTAAAATTCTGAGACAGATGAAGCATGTGGAATTCTGACCTCCTTTGGGAGAAAAAAAGAATTATGTCACTTTTTGATTCTATTTATGCCTCCGAGACTAAATGCTAAAATGAAAAAAAGTTAAAGCATTGGTCTTTTTATCCCCAAATGTCAAAAGCGGTTGCATCTCAGTAGTAATACATCTGATTGTGTAATTGTACAGGGAAGCCTTATACATATGTAATGTAGTAATTTGGTTTTAGAATTAACTGGAAACAGTTAATTAAGTTGCTGCTATATTGTGTGTATGCCCAGTGTTACATAGAGCAGATGCCAGTAGAAGTGGAAGTAACATCCTAGTGTCACTTGAAATAAATGTTAACACTTGAGTAACTTTAGGTTGTCAGTGTGCTATTCTTTAAAGATAAGTTTTGTACAACCTGTGATATCAGCATTTATTTCAATAAACACTTATTGAGTGTCTATGGGCCAGAAGCTGGGGATAGAGAGATGAATGAAACAAAATCCTTGTGGTTGAGAAGTTTATGATTTAGTGGGGGAAGACAGGCAGGTAAATGGAATTTAAATCTAAAATGTCAGGTGTTATAATAAAGGAAGGCATGTGGCACTATTGTAAGAGTTCAAAGGAAGGGATCTAACCAGCCCAGGAGTTGGGAGTGGGTGGCAGGTCTTGGAGAATGTGCCATTTGCGATGTCTTGAAGAATAGTTGGGGGAAGAGGATTAGGTAAAGGCAAAAAATTCTAGGAACACTTGAGCAAATGTACAGGAGTTTGAAGCACTGCACATGTTATGTTTGATGGCATTCCAAGTAGTGGTGTATGTTAAGAGTGCAAAGTTTGGGTTTTGGAGTGAAAGGAGATGAGACTTGGAGGTTTTGTCTGGCCTTCTAAGGATTTTGCATTTATTATTTAAGCAAAGAACAGTCATTGAAGAGCTTTAAATAGAAAGTTAAAGAAGTTAGTTTTGCATTTTAGATCATTTAGGGGGAATTTAAAAAAGTTTATTGTTAACAATTCATGAATTTGGTGTGTTTCCCTAATTAGATTGTAGCTTCTTGATGGAATATATATCTTTCTAATCCACATTGTTTCACACATATGATCATTGAGTAAACATTTGTTTTGGTTTTATTTATTTTAATTTCATTACTGACTTATATGGAGCAAAAATGGCCTAGTCACTCTCAGTAAAATTTGCATCAGCAAATTTTGAATATGGTAACATAATCTGGAGCCTGTTGTAAAAGGAATTAATGTTTAAAAACTATTAATAATATTCCATTAAAAGTTTATAAAGAAATTGTTGCCTTTTATTATTGAAAGTAGCAAATTAGTGTTTGTCTTACATATGAAATAGATCTTAAGTAGGAAAAAACACTGTTATATGTTATACAAATAACATATATTATTACAAATATATGTATATATCATATATATATATACACATAGTTTTTTTTTAATTCAAGAATTCAAAGCTGAAGAGCTAGGTTATAAGAACAAGAATTCTATTGTAAGATGTAAGGAGTGCACTTTTATATTTGCATTAATGAAAGGATTTGTTTTTGTACACTATATAATAATATTTTTCTTTTAAATTTAGTTTTTGATGATGAAGAAGAAAGCAAATTGACCTATACAGAGATTCATCAGGAATACAAAGAACTAGTGAGTATTTTATTTCCACTGGTTTTTAAAGGTAATTAAAATAATATTAATTTTAGCTTTTCTAAATTAAAAACATGGACTTTTTCCATTTTAAAATTCTTTAATTAAAAAAATCCATTCTAGGCACACCTGGCTGGCTCTGCTGTAGAACATGTGACTCTTAAATCTTGGGGTTGTGAGTTCAAGCTCCATATTGGGAGTAGAGCCTCCTTAAAAAAAGAAAAAAGAATAAAAAAAATCCAGTCTACCCTAATAGTACTACCAGTTCCATCAGGCCCTAACGCTTCTCTGAGCATTTCATCCTTTTGACTTCTTATCTCTTCTACTCTAGAATCTAAGAAATGAATTTAGGACAACTATTTTAAGGGATCTTGCATCTAATCTTTAAATTTTATTTTTAATCTTCTGTTGATGCATCTAGAGAAGTGTTAATTATTAATTTGCCATGGTTGTCTTGTGATTTTTAAAAATGCCTGAGAAATAGAAGAGTTGTACTACATTGACTGTCACAACCCTGACTTCAATTATTTCAGGTAGAGGAAATAAAATTTCATTTGATTCTCTGCAAAATTTTTTTTTTTTTATTTTATTTTATTTTATTTATTTATTTGACATAGAGATAGAGAGTACAAGTCGGCAGAGAGGCAGGCAGAGGGAGAGGGAGAAGCAGGCTCTCCGCTGAGCAGGGAGCCCGATGTGGGACTCGATCCCAGGACCCTGGGATCATGACCTGAGCCGAAGGCAGCCGCTTAACCGACTGAGCCACCCAGGCGCCCCCGATTCTCTGCAAAAATTTTAACTTTTCGTTGTTTGTGGGTTTTTTTGGTGAAAGACATTGTCATTGCCATATAATATAATTTATATAGATTAATAATTGCAAGCAAACATTTGATTATTCTTTTCTAAACTCAACACTTAACATGAAAATTGTCATTTGGAATTTTTCTATGTAAATTATAAAAGTTATACTTTCTGTTTTTAGGTTGAAAAGCTGCTGGAAAGTTACCTCAAAGAAATTGGAATTAATGAAGATCAATTTCAAGAAGCATGCACTTCTCCTCTTGCAAAGACCCGTACATCACAGGTTCTGCTTTTCTATCATTCTGCTAACATATAGTTTTCATAAAAATGCCCAGGGTTTCACTTAAATTTGCTATATTTGATGGTCGAAGTATACTATTTTAGACATTGTATGAGTGAAAAGCTAATTCATCACATGTGGGTTCTTTTCTATAATTACCTCAAGAAATGATAATTTGTGGGGCACCCGGGTGGGTCAGTTGGTTAAGCGTTCCACTTTTGATTTCAGCTATGGTCATGATCTGAGTCATGGGATCAAGCCCTGTGTGGGGCTCCCTGTTGGGCCTGGAGCCCGCTTGGGATTCTCTTTCCTGCTCCCTCTGCCCTTTACCCCCCGCAAATAAATGGTAATTTGAGGCATTAATGAACTAATGCAATTAAAAAGGAACTTTCTGAATGCAGAACTATAATACATCACAGTTTTTATTTATATAAACTGTTCCATTGTTTTATTTATATACTACTGTTTTATTTATATAGATCTCTGATGGTTTTTCAGTTGCCCCTTTTTTAATCTTAGCCGTTCTATAGTACACAGTTCCTGGGGCTTCCTTCTCTTGGAACTATTTTTATTTTTTTAATTTTTAAAATTTTTTTAAAGATCTATTTATTTATTTATATATTTTGAGAGAGAGAGAGAGAATGCAGGGGGCAGAGGGAGGGGGAGAGAGAATCCCAAGCAGACTCCATGCTGAGCAGGGAGCCAGACACGGGGCTCCGTCTCACAACCCTGAGATCAGGACCTGAGCCGAAACCAAGAGTCTGACACTTAACTGAGCCACCCAGGTGTCCCTGGAACTACTTTTATTGTCACATTAGTTCTGCAGTGCTGGTTTGAATTAGATATTATGTGTATTTATAACTAATATTTACTGAGGGCTCATGTTAGCTGCTGTTTTAGGCACTTGACATGTATTATCTCATTTAATCTTCCTGCTGCCCCATAGGAATTTGGCATTATTTTATTTCCACTTAGAAATGAAAAACCCAGTGCACAGATATATTAAATGATTAGTGCAAAGTCCTCTGCTCATTAAGTAGTAGTGCAGGATACCAGCCCAGGCACTCCAACTGCAAGCCCTTGCTCAGAAGTTCAGGGTAGGGATATGTTACTACTACCTAAATAGCCTTCTTCTCAAGTTGCTTTAGCTTTCCATTTTCTGCTAAATAAACTGTAATTCCTTAGCCAAATGATAGTGAGGATTGTCTGTGATGTGACCCTAAATTATATTTTCAGTCTCCTCCTGCTGTAATTTCTTGATACATTATGTACTATTGTCATTCCAGGCCACTTGTTCTTGGAAGCATCCATGCGTCTGGCTTTGCTCATGCTATTCCCTAACCCTGGAATGTTTGGCCCTTACCTCCCCACCCCAGTATCTTTTCCTTACCAGATAGATCCCTCTTATCATGAGGGCCTTGCTAAAATGTTACTTCCTGTGACAGCTTTCCTGGTCTCTGATATGCTAGGGTAGACTAGCACTCATTCTACCTCACTGGACATTTTTATTTTTAAGATTTTATTTATTCATTTGAGACACAGAGATACAGAGAGAGAGAGAGAGAGCATGAGCAGGGGGAGAGGGAGAAGCAGGCTCCCCGCTGAGCCAGGAGCCTGATGTGGGGCTCCATCCCAGGACCCTGGGATCATGACCTGAGCCGAAGGCAGATGCTTAACCATCCGAACCACCCAGGCGCCCCCTCACTGGACATTTTTATATTTTTTCGTACTCTGCCCCAAATTCTAGTTTCTTACAAGTCTGTTAGCCTTACTAGATTATAAATCCTTTGAAATATTTTTAGTATCTTTGCATTCCCAGTGTTTAGCACATAGATGAGAACCTAGTTACTAGTAGGTAGTTCTTAATAAATGTTTGTTAACTTAAATTATCTTCTTACCATGGCCTAGAAGAGGGTGCTTTGACTACTGTTTAATCCAGTGCTTCCTGCTATAGTTCTCTGTTGTACAAGATTTTCTTATTTAGCGATCATCTCTAATTCTAGAGATAGAACATCCTTTTTTTTTATTATGTTAATCACCATACGTTACATCATTAGTTTTTGATGTAGTGTTCCATGATTCATTGTTTGCGTATAACACCCAGTGCTCCATGCAGTACGTGCCCTCTTTAATACCCATCACCAGGCTAACCCATCCCCCCCCCCCCAGAACCCTCAGTTTGTTTCTCAGAGTCCATAGTCTCTCATGGTTCATTTCCCCCTCCAATTTCCCCCCCTTCATTCTTCCCTTCCTGCTATCTTCTTCTTCTTCTTCTTTTTTTTTAACATATAATGTATTATTTGTTTCAGAGGTACAGGTCTGTGATTCAACAGTCTTACACAATATCTTTAATACAACATGGCATTTTGAAAAATATTTTTAACTATTATTGGTATGCCCCAACTAATGTAAATAAATATCTGATTTTATTAGTTAATAATGCTATAAAGTGAAAGTTGTTTTACAGTTCACAGTAGCTTTTATTCTATATGTACCATAAGTTTAGTTTAAGGACAATAACAGGCATTATTTTCTTCTCCTTTTTAGGTGGGCAGGAATAATTTGAAAACTATTAACTAATATTTAGGTTTCTTTTAAGATGTTGATATTTGTTTTTATTTTCCTTGTTTTTCAGGAATATTTTCTACTTTGGTGAATATTTGTCAATCTCTTAATTAAGTCATTGTGAATGAGCCTGAATTACTTTGTGAATAAAGATGTTCATGCTAATAGCAGACATATCCACCTTTTGTTTTCATTATTTGGATAACTTTAAATTGAATGAAGATGTTCAGAATTTTAAAATATTGTTTTCAGATCAAGAGTAACACATCTTTTTTGTTCTGTTATACAACACCTTTTGATTTATTTGGAATTGACTGGTAATACGGTCTTGCTGTGTACAGGGAGGCAAGGCTTTTGATACCGACAGACCTAGATTTGAGTCCTAGAGCTTTCATTTACTAGCTGTAAGATTGTTGTGCTGTCTTCCTTTCTTACCATTCTGATTCTCAGTTCCCACATCTGTAAAATCTGCATAGTATCTACTTTGAAAGGTTTTTGCAAAATTTAAGAAATAATGATCATAAAGCACTTAGCACAATACCTGACATTTATAAGGTAGTCTATAAATGGAAACACCTCCTAATTAATACTGGCTATTTTGGTAGTTGATTAGCAGTGTGCTAATTAGGCCAGGGTCATTGTTCAATCCCCATGTGGACTAGTTAGCTGTATTCTCTTCTGGAGCAAACACTTAGCATCAGATACTGAATAGCAAAATGACTGAATCAGCACAAAGCCATCATCATTACCAGAAAACCAGCTTAAAGCTATTTTATGTACTGCTTTGCAGCAATGATCTAGTCTTTATACAGAAAGATCAGAATGCTGATTCCATTATGCCAATATAGGGTGCCTAAGAATTAACTCAAGGAACCAGCTGCTTGCCCTGGGTTATTGAGGAGGTAATTTTTATTTTGTTTTGGTTTGCTGGTTTGGTTTTGATTGTTTAAACCAGCTCCCATTGAATTATACTGCTAAAGCCCACTTAACAAAATTTTTTTCACCTGGTTTGGTCATGATTCTACCTAGGCCACTGCTCCTGCCATACTCTGTATATCGAAGTTAGCAGGAATAGCACGGAGTGCACCAGATGAAGAATTCTAGTTTAAGACAACAACAACCAAAAACCTGTAAGAGCATGTTTTTCTGTTGAATCTGTGATTTCTTAAAACATGCTCATGAATTAACTGTTAAGAAAATATGATACTATAATAACTACTGAGATATTTATTATTTCAGTCATCTTCAGTTGAATTTTGTAATTTTGTGGTATTTTCCAACTGAAGTAGGCAAAAATGACTTCCTTCATTGTGACTTGTGATTTTTTTGTTGAGGATAAAGTTCGTCATTGATTTCTATATACTGTATTGCAAAAGACTTCTATATGGCAAGAGACAAGCAGTATTTTTTGCTTTTGTGTCTTGATTTGCTTTGACTTTTATAACAAAAGTTAACACTTTCAGAAACATTTGTGTTATGATAGTAATTTGGCAAAATTATGCTGTTTTTCCAATAATTTGTATCATTGAAAAGATTACATATGTGGTGTAACTTTCATTTTCTAAAAATACACACAGGATAACTAACAATATTTTGTGTGAGTACTAGTAAGATTTAAAAAAAATTAATAGGCTTTATTTTTTTAAAAGATTTTATTTATTTATTAGAGAGAGAGAGAGCACAGGAGCGAGAGAGTGGGGGAGGGGGCAGGGGAATCTCAAGCCAACTCCATGCTGAGCTGGAGCCTGACATGGGGCTCCACACAGAGCTCGATTTCACGATCCTGAGATCATGACCTGAGCCGAAATCAAGAGCTGGACGCTTAACCGACTGAGCCTCACAGGCACACTACTAGGCTTTATCTTTAGAGCCGTTTTAGGTTTACAGAAAATTGAGCAGAGAGTAGTGTCCCTTATTATTAACATCTTTCACTAGTGTGGTAGATTTGTTAAAATTGATGAGTCAGCATTGAAACATTATTATTAACTCATGTCCACAGTTGATATTAAGGTTTACTCTTTGTGTTCCACAGTTCTGTGGATTTATACACAATGTCATATATCCACCATTACATCATCTTACAAAATAGTTTTACTGTCTTAAAAATTCCCCTGTCTCCCACATGTTTATCCTTTCCATCCTTGCTCCTCGCAACCACTGCGTTTTACTGGCTCTCTAGTTTTGCCTTTTTCAGAATGTCATATAATTGGGATCATATAGCATATACCTTTTCAGACTGGCTTCTTTTGCTAAGCAGTATGAATTTAAGGTTCTTTCATGTTTTTTTGTTGTTTGATAGTTCATTTCTTTTTATTGCTGAGTAACATTCCATTATATGGATATACCACAGTTTATCTATTTACCTTTTGAAGGACATTTTGGTGTCTTCCAGTCTTTGGTAATTATGAAAAGGCTGCTGCAAATATTCATATTTAGGCTTTTGTGTGGACATAAGGTTTTCAACTCATTTGGGCAAATAAATACCTAGGAGATTGCTGGATCATACAGTAAGATTAAGTTTAGCTTTGTAAGAAATTGCCGAAGTCTCTTCTAAAGTAGTTGTACCATTTTGAATCTTCACCAGCAATAAATGGGAGTTCCTTTTGCTCCACATCTTTGGCAGCACTTGGTATAGTCAGTTTTTTACAGTTTAGCCATTCTAATTAGGGGTGTAGTGGTTTACTTTTGCCCATTTTAAAATTGAGTTGTTTTCTAGTAGTTGAGTTGTAAGAGTTCTCTGTATACAATTTTTGATACAAGTCTTCTTTATCAGATATGTGTTTTGCAAATATCTCACAAAATTTTCTTCTGTGGCTTGTCTTCCTTCTCTAACAGTGTCTTTCACAGAGTAGAAGTTGTTCCTTTTTTTTTTTTTTTTAAATTTTAATGAAGTCTGTGATTTATCAGCTTTCTTTCATGGATTATGCTTTTGGTGTTGTGTCTTCAGAAGTTGTATCTTCTAGAGGTTTTATGGTTTTGTTTTTTAAAACGATTAAGTCTGTGTTCCATTTTGAGCTAATTTTTGTGAAAGGTGTAAATTCAGTATTTAGATTCATTTTTTTTGCATGTAGATATCCAGTTCTTGTAGCACCATTTGCTGGAAAGATTATCTTTTCTCCATTGGATTGCCTTTGTTTCTTTGTCAAAGATCAGTTGACTATGTTTGTGTTGATCTATTTTCAGGTTCTTTCCATTGCATTAATCTCTTTGTCTACTCTTTCACCAATACCATAGTGTCTCTTGATGATTATAGTTTATAGTAAGTCTTGAAATCAGGTAGTGTCAGTCCTCTGACTTTGTTCTTTTTCAATATTATGTGGCTATTCTGGGACGTTTGACTTTTCATATAAATTTTAAAATCAGTTTGTTGATGTCTACAAAATAATTTGCTGGATTCTGTTTGGGTTGCGTAAATCCACAGATCAAATTAGGAAGAATCAACATGTTAACGATGTTGAGTCTTTTTATCTATGAAAGAATATCTCTCCATTTATTTACATTACCTTTGATTTCATTCATCAGAGTTTTTTAGTTTTCCTTATATAGATCTTTTGTGTATTTTGTTAGATTTATTCCTAAGTACTTTCTTTTATTGTGGAGCTAATGTAAATTGTATTGTGTTTTTTATTTCATTTTCCCACTACTCATTGTCAGTATATAGGAGACTTTGTATAGTAACCTTGTATCCTGCAGCCTTGCTATAATTACTTATAAGTTCCAGGAGTTTCTTTAAACTGATTCTTTGGGATTGTCTACAGACAGTCCTGTCATCTGTGAAGAAAAACTGTTTTATTTCTTCCTTCCTAATCTTTGTACCTTTAATTTCCTTTTCTTAATGCATTAGCTAGGACTTCCAGTATAATGTGGAGTGGGAGTGGTGGGAGGGAACTCGTTTCTGATCTTAATAGGAAAGCATCTAGTTTTTCATTATTAGGTAAAATGTTAGCTGTCAGGTTTTTTATAGATGTTCTTTATCAGGTTAAGGAAATTCCTCTCTATTCCTCATTTGCTGAGAGTTTTATTGTGAATGGATGTTGGATTTTGTCAAATGCTTTTTCTGTATCTATTTATATGATCATATGATTTTTCTTTTTTGCCTCTTGGTGTGATTGATGGATTACAGTAATTAATTTTTGGGTGTTGAACCAACCTTGCATAACTAGAATAAATCCCACTTGGTCATGGTGTATAATTCTTTTTATACATTGTTGGTTTCAATCTGCTAATATTTTGTTGAGTATTTTTGTATCTCTGTTCATGAGAGAGATTGTTCTTTCTTGTAGTGTCTTTGTCTAGTTTTGGTATTAGTGTAATGCTGGCTACATAAAATAAGTTAGGGAGTTCTCCCTCTGCTTCTATTTTCAGGAAGAGATTGTGAAGAATTGGTATAATTTCTTTTTTTTTTTTTTTTTTTGAGGATTCTTATCTAAGGGCAAATTTGCATATGCATGTTCAAATATATGTAAATCTTAACCTGAATCATGCAGAGAGAGTTGGTGAGACAATAGCATGGATACTGAGTAAATTATATATAGAAGAGATAGTGGATTTCAAAGTCATACTTTTTTTCTCCTTAATAATTTAAATCAGTAGAAAAGCTTTTACATCAGTTCTATAGGTTATGCTGTTTAACTTCGGCAAATAAATATGTAATCATTATTCCTTTGAGAAATAATATGAATCTATAACTTTTCTTCAAAGTTTTGTCTTTTTTTTGGTGGAGAATTGTATAATTTCGTCATTAAATATTTGGTAGAATTAACCAGGGGACCCAGCTAGGCCTGGTGCTTTCTGTTTTGGAAGGTTATTAATTATTGATTCCTTCTCTTTAATAGATATAGATAGAATATTCCTATCTATTTATTACCTTATTCAGATTGTCTGTTTCTTCTTGTGTGAGTTTGGCACATTGTGTTTTTCAAGGAATTGGTCCATTTCGTCTAGGTTATAAAATTTGTGGACATAGAGTTGTCAATATTTCTTTTTTTTTTTTTTTTTTAAGATTTTATTTATTTGACAGAGAGAGCACAAGCAGAGGGAGAGAGAGGGAGAAGCAGGCTCCCTGCTGAGCAAGGAGCCCGATGTGGGACTCGATCCCAGGACCCCGGGATCATGACCCGGGCCGAAGGCAGCTGCTTAACCAACTGAGCCACCCAGGCATCCCGAGTTGTCAGTATTTCTATATTATCCTTTTAATGTCTCTGGGATCTGTAACGATGCACCCTCTTTCATTCCTGATATTAGTAATTTATATCTATTCTCTCTTTCTTTCGTAGTTAACCTGGCTAGAGGTTTTTCAGTTTTATTGATATTTTTGAAGAATCAACTTTTAGTTTGGTTGATTTTCTATTTTAAATTTAATTGATTTCTTCTCTAATTCCTACTGTTTTTTTCCTGTGCTTACTTTGGATTTGATTTATTCTTCTTTTTGTAGTTCCTGAGGTGATAGCTTAGATTACTGACGTTAGATATTTCTTCTTTTTAAATATATGCTTTTTAAAAAATTTTATTTACTTATTTGTCAGAGAGAGAGAGAGAGCACAAGCAGGGGGAGTGGCAGGCAGAGGGAGAAGCAGGCTCCCCACCCAGCAGGGAGCCCGATGTGGAACTCGATCCCAGGACACTGGGATCATGACCTGCGCCGAAGGCAGACGCTTAACCAACTGAGCCATGCAGGCATCCCTTAAATATATGCTTTTAGTGCCATAAATTTCTCCTGAGCACTACTTTTGCTGCACCCCACAAATTTCAATAAGTTGTATATTCATTTAGTTAGAAATATTTTAGAAATTTCTCTTTCAAAAAAAGAAATTTCTCTTAAGACTACAGTTGACCTTTGAACAACACAGGTTTGAACTGTGTGGGTCCACTTCTACACAGATTTTTTTTTTTATAAATACATCACAGTACTATAAATGTATTTTCTCTTCCTTATGATTTCCTTTTTTTTAAATTTTAATTCCAGTATAGTTAACATACAGTGTTATATTAGTTTTAGGTGTACAATATAGTGATTCAGCAATTCTATACATTCTCAGTGCTCATCATGATAAGTGTACTCTTAATCCCCTTCACCTATTTCATCCTCCCCCACCAACCTCCCCTCTGGTAACCATCAGTTTATTCTCTGTAGTTAAGAGTCTGTCTTTTGGTTTGTCTCTTTTTTTTCCCTTTGTTCGTTTGTTTTGTTTCTTAAATTCCACATATGAGTGAGATTATACGGTATTTGTCTTTCTCTGGCTTATTTCACTTCACATTATACCTTCTAGATCCATCCATATTGTTGCAAATGGCAAGATTTCATTCTTTTTTATGACTGAATAATATTACATTGTATCTATATACCACCTGTTCTTTATCCATTAATCTATCATTGTGTACTTGGGCTGCTTCCATAATTTGGCTATTGTAAATAATGCTGTAATAAACATAGCAGTACATATATCTTTTTGAGTTAGTGTTTTTGTATTCTTTGAGTAAATACCCAGTAGTGGGATTACTGGGTCCTATAATATTTCTATCTTTAATTTTTTGAGGAACCTCCATACTATTTTCCACAGTGGCTGCACTAGTTTGCATTCCCACCAACAGCGCAGGAGGGTTCCTTTTTCTCTACATCCTTGCCAACACTTGTTTCTTTTGTTTTTAATTTTAGCCATTCTGACAGGTATGTGGTGATAGCTCATTGTGGTTTTGATTTGCATTTTCCTGATGATGAGTGACATTGAGCATCTTTTCATGGGTCTGTTGGCCACTCCGTATGTCTTTTGAGTAATGTCTGTTCATGTCTTCTGCCCATTTTTTTTTTTTTTTTTTTAAAGATTTTTTTTTTTTTTTTTTTTTTTT